>NC_141031.1:47817500-48025000 GCF_052040795.2 Danio rerio
ATGCCAATCTCCCGTTCCACCACATCCCAAAGCTGCTCTATTGGATTGAGCTCTGGTGACTGTGGAGGCCATTTGAGTACAGTGAACTCATCGTCATGTTCAGCAGTCTGAGATGATTGAGCTTTATGACATGCTGCGTTATCCTGCTGGAAGTAGCCATCAGAAGATGGAGACACTGTGCTCATAAAGGGATGGACATGGTCAGCAGCAATACTCAGGTAGGCTGTGGCGTTGATGCTCAATTGGTACTAATGGACCCAAAGAAAATCTCCCCCACACCATTACACCACCACCACCAGCCTGAACCGCTGATACAAGGCAGGATGATCCATGCTTTCATGTTATCTGAGCCGAGCATCTGAATGTGTCAGCAGAAATGGAGACTCATCAGAGCAGCAACGTTTCTCCAATCTTCTATTGTCCAGTTTTGGTGAGTCTGTGTGAATTGTAGCCTCAGTTTCCTGTTCTTAGCTGACAGGAGCGGCACCCGGTGTGCTCTTCTGCTGCTGTAGCCCATCCGCCTCAAGGTTGGACGTGTTGTGTGTTCAGAGATGCTCTTCTGCAGAGCTCGGTTGTAACGAGTGCTTATTTGAGTTACTGTTGCCTTTCTATCAGCTGGAACCAGTCTGGCCATTCTCCTCTGACCATCAACAAGGCATTTGAACTGCCGCTCACTGGATATTTCCTCTTTGTCGGAGCATTCTCTGTAAACCCTAGAGATGGTTGTGCGTGAAAATCCCAGTAGATCAGCAGTTTCTGAAATACTCAGTGCAGCCCGTCTGGCAGCAACAACCATGCCACGTTCAAAGTCTCTTAAATCCCCTTTCTTCCCCATTCTGATGCTCGCTTTGACCTGCAGCAGATCCTCTTGACCATGTCTACATGCTGAAATGCAGTGAGCTGCTGCCATCTGATTGGCTGATAACAAATTTGCGTTAACAAGCAGCTGGACAGGTGTACCTAAAAAAGTGGCCGGTGAGTGTATGTATTTAATGTCTAGTTATTAGAAATAAGTTATCTAATAATGCGCAGTGCTCTTTATACATGTTTATATACCCGCAGGTGTACATGATTATTGTGCAGGTGTGGTCTCAGACATTCTTCATTTTCTTCACAGATTCAGAACAAATTTTAGCACAAAAGTTTTGATAAATGCTGATTTATTGGTGAAAGCGTCTGCATACATGCGTGCGCACACACAGTTACTGAATGAGACACAAATCTGTTTAACTGCTCTAGAAAATACTTGTTGAATTAGACTGATAAATATTAAATAAAAGCCTGATAATGACAGCAGGATCATCAGTGTGTGCAGTGGAGATCAGTGTGTGTTCACCTGTTTCTGCAGTGCAGAGCGCCTCCACATACTGCTGCTCGCTGAACACCTCCTCATCCTCATCCTCATCATCATCTTCAGCAGATCTCCGGCTTTTCTGGGAGGTTTTCAGGCTCACCAGCGTCTGCACCGATCCGTTCACTGCCTTTGTGTCTGCAGAGATCAGCAGGAGACTCATGTTAGCTTATGATCAATGATCATCTCTTCATGCACACAGCTGAAGGCAGAGTTAGGAGTCCTCCAGTCAAACTTTCTGTCTTTTTCCAAGTGATGTTTAACAGAGATTATAGCTTTAATAACTCGTCTCTAATAACTGATGATGACGGCACGTAATATTAGACTAGATATTCTTCAGGACACTAGTGTTCAGCTTGCGGTGACGTTGAGCTTGGGCAGATAAACAGAATTATATCGAATCACAGTGAAACATATGTCAATAACATCAATAAGCTCTGGACCTTTTTACTCTATATTAATTTAAGAGACGATCACACAGCAGAAATGTGCATCAATGCTCATCGAGTGATGATATTAGAGATGCAGCAAATTATCAGCCGGAAATGTTCTGGCATTTAATGGACCCTCTAGTTTTTGTGGCTTCAGTATAAGTATAAACCTACATGAAGTATAAATCTGCATTAAATCATCTTGCACTTCACATAGTAAAACCTGGCACTAGCAAAATCAAGTAAGGCTGTGCAATATACAATAGCACGCTGAATATTCAACATCCCATAGTGCTTCTCTGGATTGATCAAACTGCAAACTCATTATTGTTGAGATGCTCTTTTAAATCTAGAAGCATTAACAACTTATGTCCAAATGTATATTCGTTACCAATCAATATGGAAAGCAATTATTGACATTGTTATTTTGCCTTATCGCCCAGCCCAACCTTCAACTACAGAATTAAAACATATAGCAAGGATTCATTGTGTTAAATTTTAAATTAAATGTTAATATTTGTTTAATTCTATAATGATCTTACAGGGAACTTCTTAATAAATCTTAAATATGTTATCATTTAGAGCTTCATTTCCTCAATTTTTTGCTTAATTATTAGTATTTTTATTACATTTTTCCCACCAAATATAGATTTTTTTACTCTTCTGAAATGACAATGTAGGTATTGTGTTGACTAAAAATAAAGAGACTGAAAAATACTATTAAAAACATGCTATCTCTTCTGTTATTTTAGTTAGGTAGAAATATATATATATATATATATAAATATATATATAAATTTATAATGACAATAAGAATTATTACATGTACTCAATTAGCAGACGATTTTGTCTAAAGAGTGGGACAAAATAAAAATTAAAGAATAAAATGATGGATATAGAATATCGATAGTATAAATGAGTTATAAAATTTTATCATTTATGTATTATATCATCAATATCCTCATCTAATTCCACACTATCAGACTAACTTAGACTGCTGAAAATAGTACAACCACATGTTTATATGATCATTTATATTGTTTACAAGTTTCTAAACTCTCTATGTTGACTGTCTAAAGCAATTAAACACTTAAATTATGTCGATATTAATCATAAATATACGTATGAAACACTGAGGCGCTTTTACCTTGCTGTTTCTCCACAATGTGATCCCGAACATCTTCATCGGGCACAAAGCGCACCTCTAGCGGCGGTTTCTGCGTCATCCTGCGCTTCACACGCTCTCTGTCCGATTATTAACACTGATTATGATTATAAAACTTCATACTTGAGAAAACTAACTTGTTGAAAATGTGTGGACTGATGACAATTCCGCGCCACAGGAAAAAAAATCCAACCCACGTGTGACAGGAAGGTGGTCACGTGAGCATCCGCGACGAATTAAAATGAGACTTCTTTTCAAACTACAACTCCCATAATCCTAGCGGCTAAAATCGATTGACATCCCTAAAACGTTTTCCTTCTCCAGAATGAAGTAACTGAAACGTTTAACGTTTAACTTTACATGTCTTTGTCATTGATATATGACATGAAAATAGAGAACAGCGGCATCGCACAACATTAATCCTTAATTAATTTCCAGTCAACGCATTTTGCTGTGATTGCCTCACCAGCAGCAACGCAGAGAAAAGTAACAGTCAGCACGTAACAGTGCCTTGTTTATATTGATCGTTATTATTATTGTTGTTTAAAAACGCAGAATAGACTAAATAATTCGCTCTAATCAAAACGTAAATGATCAAAAACTACAGTATTTAAAGCAGAATTAGTGTAAAAACTGACAAAGAAAATAAATAATACGTGTTTTGCGTCGAAGCTGTCGGAAGATGTCAGTAAAATCCGAGTTTTCTGCTTCAGTGACTTTCACCCTCAGCGTTATACGAGATTCATTGAGTCGGACTGATACAGAAATGTCATTTGATAATATTATTCAGAGCGCTTCAGTCCAGCAGAGACGATCTGAAATAAATGTCACTGAACTGAAGGATTAAACTCAGAGAAATCCGCTTATTATTGAGGAGAAAACATGAGAATATATGAGATAATACAGGGATTTGCAGGCTGTTTAAACCAGTACAGAATATAACGCAACACACAGCAGCGACAGTCGAGTATTGCACATAATAGCAGGAATTAAATCAACTCATGACGTCATGATTTCCCTGCTGAAAAATCCAGCTTAAACCAGCCAGGTTTTAGCTGGTTGACCAGGCTGGTTTTAGAGGGGTTTTGGCCATTTCCAGCCTGGTCTTAGCTGGTCAGGCAGGAAAATGACTTGCTAAATCCATCTTGACCAGCCTGGTTTAAGCTGGACATAGCTGGTTTTGGCTGGACTCCCAGCCTGGCTAGGCTGGTCAAACTGGTTTTAGCTGGTCATCTCCCAGCCTGCCCAGCTAAGACCAGGCTGGAAATGGCTGGAAACCAGCCTGGAAATGGCCAAAAACCCCTCTAAAACCGGCCTAACCCAAGGCTGGTTTAAGCTGGATTTTTCTGTAGGGTTTATATCATTATTTTACCATTTATTGAACAAAACAGACTCACGTTAGGGATTTGAAAAAACAAACTACAAGACGCACAGCCAGATGACCCTGCAGCCCGAGAGCGGTTCTCACTCACTGAAGCTGAGCAGGGCTGAGGCTGGTCAGTGTCTGGATGGGAGAGCACATGGGAACACTAGGCTGCTGTTGGCAGTGGTGTTAGTGAGGCCAGCAGGGGGCGCTCGGCATGTATTCTGTTGGAGACCTAACACCCCAGTATAGAGAAGGGGACACTATACTGTCAGTGAGCGATGTCTTTCAGATGAGATGTTAAACTGAGCTCCTGACCCTCTGTGTTCATTAATAACCCCATGGCACTTCTGGTGAACAGTAGGGGTGTAACTCCGGTGTCCTGGCCAAACTCCCTCCATCAGCCCTTACCCATCATGGCCTCCCAATCATCCCCATCCACTGAATTGGCTCTATCCCTGTCTCTCCACTCCACCTATAGCTGGTGTGTGGTGAAGCACTGGTGATGTTGTCCTGAGGCTGCCTCATCCAAGTGGATCTGCACACTGCTGGTGGTGTGGAGAGACCCCCCTCATGATTGTGAAGCGCTTTGGGTGCATGGCCTATGATCAATGCGCTATATACACTATACATTCACAATAAATGCACTATGTAGATCCACATTACTTACTTACACACAAACAAACATAAACGAATAAATCCGTCTCACTGATGCAGGCAGGACTCATTTAAAGTGTCCAACAACACATGCAGGAATAATGAAAAGTATATTAATGTGACTTTAACACACATTTAATAATCAATAAACATTACTTTTATATTAACCGGACACTCTTTTGAACTGTTTTATAGCAACAAAAAAATTTTGAGGAAAAAACTGAGCAAAATAGATCATAACTGTAAAATATTAACTCAGAAAAAAAAATCCAAAATTCCAAGAGATAAATTCAGAATTACGAGACAAAACTCAAACTAGAAAAACCTCTACTGTTAAATTCTGGACAATTATGAATTATGATATAAATAAATTCCTAAATGACCGTGCATAAACTGAAAAAAAAAAAATATATATATATATATATAAATTAATAATTAAATGAAATAAACTACAAATTCAGATTTATGTGATATAAAATAAAAACAGAGAATTTTAAATTGTGATGTAAATTCTGAAAACTCACCGAGAGAAATACAGAAGAGAGAGATATGAAGACAACAGATTTTAGCAATTAATCAACAGGTCTGAATTATGAAATAATGTTACGTTTCTTTAAATTATTTGCAAAAAAATAAACAAATATTTAATTATGTCTGTATGATTTAATTATTGGCGAAGCAGTGGTTTAGTAGGTAGTGCTGTCGCCTCATAGCAAGAAGGTCGCTGGTTCGAGCCTCGGCTCAGTTGGCGTTTCTGTGTGGAGTTTGCATGTTCTCCCTGCATTCGCGTGGGTTTCCTCTGTGTGCTCTGGTTTCCAAACACATGCGGTAAAGGTGAATTGGGTAGGCTAATTCGTCCGTAGTGTATGTGTGTGTGTAAATGTGTGTGTGGGTGTTTCCCAGAGATGGGTTGTGGCTGGAAGGGCATCCGCTGCATAAAAAAACTTGCTGGATAAGTTGGCGGTTCACTCCACTGTGGCGACCCCGGATTAATAAAGGAACTAAGCCGACAATAAAATGAATGAATGAATAAATGTAAGTATTAATCTAAAGGGACAGTTCACCTCTCAACAAAATAATTATAGATTAATAATAAGAATAAATTCCTTCATCATTTACTTTTCCCTCATATATTTATACTTAAATAAGAAGATAATTTGAAGAAGGATGGAAATCGGTAACCATTGACTTCCATTCATTCATGCATTTTTTTTCCTTCAACTTAATCCCTTTATTCATCAGGGGTAACCACAGTGGAATGAACCACCAACTATTCCAACATATGTTTTACATAGCGGATGCCCTTCCAGCTGCAACCCAGTACTGGGAAACACCCATACACACTCATTTACACACAAACACTCATACACTACGACCAGTGTAGTTGATCAGTTTCCCTATAGCGCATGTGTTTGGACTGTGGAGGAAACCGGAGCACCCGGAGGAAACCCACACCAACACGGGGAGAACATGCAAACTCCACACAAACAGACCCAACCTGGACTCGAACTGGAGACCTTCTTGCTATGAGGCCACATTGCGACAGCACTTGACTTTGATAGTATTTGTTTTACTGGTTTCCAACATTCTTCAAAACATCTTCTACTGTGTTCAACAGATGAAAGAAACTGATAGAGGTGTGAATCAGCGAGTGAATGATGACAGAATGATCATCTTTGGCTGAATTATTAATCCTCTGGCAGTAAAGCAGACGGAAAGCGCTTCATCTAAAGTGAAAATTGATATTTTATTGGTTCCAGACATTAATTTAATCAAGGGCAGAAATGAAGAACTCAAAGCTCTATCAAACAGGAGGATCTACAAGGGTCAGAGGTGGAGAAGGTCACCAGTCTGTCTCCATTACAAGTGCAGACCTTCAATCGTTTCTGCTTCAGAAAAACAGAAATCAAAGAGTACAAAAGATTTCAGCATCATCGGGTGAGGAGGAGGAGGAGGAGGAGGAACACAACATGTGGAGAAAACAGCAGGAGCTGCTCACAGTCGCTCTCTAAAACAACATACAATTTAATTACAGATGAATTATAAAATCAAGCTGCTGTGTGTGTGTGGGAACGAAAAACAACAATTAAAATAAATCCAGCTGTTTTGTTTTTATTCTTTTCATTCACACACAGCTTCATTTGTATTTTATTCAGATTTTTTCATTATTTTAAATGTTTTTCATTCACACAGGAGCTTGATTTAAATTTGTTGTGTTTTTCAGTCACACACACGCACGCACGCACGCACGCACGCACGCACGCACGCACGCACGCACGCACGCACACACACACACACACACACACACACTTATATTTTATATTTATATTTTATTAAATCATTTTATTCACACACAATCAAGCTCGTGTGTGTGTGCGCAAGAAAAAATAAAATATGAAATAAAAATCAAGCTCGTGTGTGAAATAAAAAAAATAAATTATAAAATATATTTATAAAAATCAAGCTTATGTGTGAATAAAATATATATATATATATTTATATAAATTAAGAAAAAAAAACAAAATTAAGAAATCAAGCTATTTAGTTTTTCATTGTCACATACAGCTTAATTTTTATTCAATTTATTATTATTATTATAAATTTTATTTTACACATGAGCTTGATTTATAATTGTTTTATTATTATTATTAAATTTTTTATTTCACACACTAGCTTGATTTATATTTGTATTTTTTTATACACACACACACACACAAGCTTGCTTTAAAAACAATTCATTCACACACAACCAAGCTCTTGTGTGTGGAATAAAATAGGATTAAAATAAATGTTTAAATATTTTCTTTTTATAAAATTGTATTTTCTTATTAAATAAAATAATTAATTAATTATAATTAAAATAAAACAAAATCAAGCTCATGTGTGTGAAAGAAAAAAATAAAATAAATCAAGATATTCTGTTTTTACTTTTTTCATTCACACACAGCACAGCCTTTTTTATTTTAACATTTTTATTTTACACACAAGCACAATTTTTATTGTGTTTTTCATTCACGCACAATCAAGCTCTGGAAAAAATGTAAATAAAATAAAATATAAATCAAGCTTGTGTGTGAAACGTAAAATCATACAATCTAAAAAGAATAAATATAATTTAAGCACATGTGAAATAAAGAAATATAAAAACCAAGCTCATGTGAGAAAGAAAAACATTATCAAGCTCGTGTGTGTGAAAAAACTAAAGATTTAACTTATTTAAATAAGAGAATAAAAAAAACTAAATTAATAAAGCTCAAAAATAGATAAAAATAATAATTAAAAATAATATCTAAATCAAGCTCTAGGGTTTAAAAGACAAAATAAAAATAATGAAAAGAAATAAAATAATTAAAATGAAGCTTGTGTGTGTGAATTAAAAAAAAAACTAAAAATAAATCAAGATGTTTTGTTTTACTTTTTTGTTCTCACACAGGAGCTTGATTTTTATTTTATTTTTTATTTTAATTTCACACAAGCTTGATTTAGATATGTTTTGTCACACACACACACACGCACGCGCACACACATGCACAGACGCACACACGTGCTTCATTTTTATTTTCATTGTTTTCCTTCACACACACACAAAAAAATCAAGCTAATGCAAAATACTAATCAAGCTCATATGTGAAAAAAAAATAATAACATTTTTAAAAATAGAATATAAATCAAGCTCACGAGTGTGAAATTAAAAAAAATTCAATAAAGAATAAAAAAAATTTAAGAATAAAATATAAATCAAGCTTGTGTGTGTGTGTGTGTGTGTGTGTGGAAACAAAACAATAAAAAAAATATTAAAAAATAAAGAATAAAATATAAATCACGACAGTGTGTGAGAAAGAAAAAATAAAAACATTGAAAAAAAATCAAAATCAAGCTCCTGTGTGTGTGAAAAATAACAACATCAATAAACGTAATGCGTTTAGTGAAAGAATCAAACAGACTGTGCCCTTGATCAGTTCATCAGTTCCACACAAATGAAAATCAACAGAGTAATAATGATGATGATGATGATGATGATGAGGGGGGGAAAGACGAGGTTGCTGTGTTTTAATCTTTGCCGTTTTTGTACACATTAGATCAGAATGGCTTTCTGTAACTCTAAGGAGGAATACATCTCAATACAGTTATACACAACTCTGCTACTACCTTAAATATACAAGCACAAGTACACAAAAATCAAGCCCAAGCCCACACTAGATGACTCTCTCTCAAAAAATAATACAAACCAATAGAATCTGAGGGTTGAAATCTTTACGGACCGGGACGGTTCTGATACTCCTTGGTTTGCAGCTTTCGACGTCGGTAAAAAAAACACTAAATAAAAAGCAAATAAAAACATCTGTAGGGAAATAGAGGCTGGTATAAAACACGGATAAAAGTCTCCAAAAGTCGAAACGCTCTTCATGTGAATCTACAAGCGGATATCCAGCTCACGGTTCAGCCCAAAACCACCGCAGAGCTGACATTACTGTTATTAGAGTTGGGTTACGTGCTGAAACACAGGTTATGAACAATGCAGGACTTCATGCGTGAACAGTACTCGTGTTCGCTTTAGGCGATTTTGCTGTTGTTGTTTATTTCTTGTGTCTTTAATATCTGTATTCCTGTTCATATGCAGAACAGGCAGAGTATTGAGGGTTCACTAAAAAATCTATCTGTGTATAAACATTTACACTTGGCGTGAGAGTAAAGAATGACAGTGGCAGGTGTAATGAATTCAATCTGAAACTAAATCAGATTAATGTAAACAGATGATAATGAAAAATAAAATAAAAAAAGAAAGAATTTTTCAGATTTGATTTATTATTATTATGATTATTTTTAATTTAAGTTCCCGGGTTCTGCAGGTTGTAATGTGCCCAATTTTGCTAGCCAATCTTAAGCCAACTGTAATCCATTGTTTTTGGTTTAATTTGGAATTTTGCCAACCAGTGCAGAGCTCGGGGGACGAGAGTGAATCCTCCAACTCCCCCCGCCGGTCCTTATTTATCTTAAACAGGATTGTTCTTTATTTTCAGATGTAAATCACCCTAACACTGTCTTTTATTGTCATTCAGAATGGTCAGAATTTCTATTACAAATCTGAGATTTAAATTGAAAACTAAATCATATCAATGTAAAAAAATTATATAAAAAATTTAATTCAATAAAAAAATAATATAAAAAAATCTGAAAACAATTCTGTTTTATTAAGATTTTTTTTCTTTGTAATTATATTTATTTATTATATATTTTTTACATCAACATGATTCATTAATGTAAAAATAACAGAGGAAAAAAATCTGAATTCAGAGATTAAAATGCATAAAAAGTCAGTTTTGTGATAGAAATTCTGAACATTCTGAATGACAAAAAATGTTAATAATACGATGATTTAAATCTGAAAATAAATCATATTGCTGTTAACAAAATAACTAAATAAAATTGGGGAGAATAAATATTAATAAAAACAAACATGCAGAATTCAGAGATGAAAAATTCAGAATTACGATAAATTCTGAGACGATGATGATCTGAAAATAAATCATACTGCAGTAAAACAAAATAAAATTAAATAGTGATATAAAATCCAAAACAATTATGAAAATTCAGAACTGCAAGATAAACTCTGAATTTATATATATATATATAAAAACATACATAAACATATATTTATATCAAAACTCAGGTCTTCTCCTACACTGAGTAAATATTCAGAGTATATAGATATATTCAGAAAAAAATCTAAATTGCGAGAGATCAACTCAAAATTTAGAAAAGTCAGAACTGATTTCATTTCACTTTCAGCTATTATTAAAAACAAATAATAAAAAAACATTTAAATGATTTAAGGAGAATGAAATAAACACAACTTTAAGAAACTCAGAATCCAGACAAATCCAGAACTGTGAGAATCTGAAAATAAAATAATAATAATAATAATAATAATAATACTGCAGTAAAACAAATTAATTGTGAAATAAACTTAAAAAAGGGTGAAATACATTCGGTAAAATGTAAATTTGTAAGATATGAACCCCAAACTCGGACATTAGATTTCAGCTGATAATTAAAATATTTAAATGGCTTAAAAGAAGCTCTAATGATCTTTAAAATAGTTATGGAGAACTAATGAAGCAATCAAACATCAATCTGAAGATAAATAATAATGCTGTCAAATAAGTCAGATTGACAACACTGAAATATTGTGAATGTGAACCTGAACAGCACTGCAGTAAACACACGCCACTGTGGAATAAAGCAGATATTCAGAAAACTCAGAGAAATGTCTGAATCTCAAGATATAAAATCAGAAAAACTCAGAATCTGAAAATTAATAATCCTGCAGTTCAGCATCCCAGCAGTGTAACATCTTTAAAAATACACCAGTAATAACAGTAATGTCAGAGCAGCGGGCGGTGGAGTGAACAGAAGTGGATGAACAGGTCTCGCTGGCGTTTTATCTTCCGTCTTAACTTAAACATATGAACTATCTACAGGAGTGTCGTCCTCATAAAACACCAAGCAAACCTGGGATAGAGACTGTCCAGTGTGTGTGTGTGTGTGTGTGTGTGTGTGTGTGTGTGTGTGTGTGTGTGAGAGAGAGACGCTCATTTCCTCAGCTGACAGGAAGACGTTCTGCAGGTAGATGAATGAGACCGCCGCCCTCTCTCCTCATTGGCTGTCGCCGCTCCTTCAGGCTCCGCCCCCTGGCTCACTGAGAGGCCTGTGATGTGGGGTTCTCGTTCTTCTCCTGGCTGGACGGGGGCTTGTTGTTCCAGGGACTGTGGGCTCCGAGCGCCGGCGAGTTGTTAAAGCTGTCCTCGTCATCGATGCCGTTGGCTGCGTCGAACTGTGTGTTCTCCAGACGCGTGATCAGACGCTCGTCCTCGTCTCCAAACTCGCCCCCCATTAGCGTCGGCTCGCCCACCACCATCACATCCTGAACACAGAACAAGAGCAGCGTAAACTACTGGAGGACAAGAAGAGCCAATGCAGAGGCTTTTACCATGGGGAATGGAGCAATCTCTGAGATTTAGGGCTCCATAAAGTCTGTTGGTTATGTTACCATTTGAACTTACACTACATGAGTACTTAGAGGTCAAACAAACTATATATATACACACACACACACACACACCGGCCACTTTATTAGGTACACCTTACTAGTACCGGGTCGGACCCTCTTTTGCCTTCAGAGCTGCCCTGATCCTTCATGTCAGAGATTCAACAAGCTGCTGGAAATATTCCTCAGAGATTTTGCTCCATATTGTCATGATAGCATCACACAGTTGCTGCAGATTTGTCGGCTGCACATCCATGATGCCAATCTCCCGTTCCACCACATCCCAAAGCTGCTCTATTGGATTGAGCTCTGGTGACTGTGGAGGCCGTTTGAGTACAATGAACTCATCGTCATGTTCACCAGTCTGAGATGATTGAGCTTTATGACATGCTGCGTTATCCTGCTGGAAGTAGCCATCAGAAGATGGAGACACTGTGCTCATAAAGGGATGGACATGGTCAGCAGCAATACTCAGGTAGGCTGTGGCGTTGATGCTCAATTGGTACTAATGGACCCAAAGAAAATCTCCCCCACACCATTACACCACCACCACCAGCCTGAACCGCTGATACAAGGCAGGATGATCCATGCTTTCATGTTGTTGAGGCCAAATTCTGAATGTGTCAGCAGAAATGGAGACTCATCAGAGCAGCAACGTTTCTCCAATCTTCTATTGTCCAGTTTTGGTGAGTCTGTGTGAATTGTAGCCTCAGTTTCCTGTTCTTAGCTGACAGGAGCGGCACCCGGTGTGCTCTTCTGCTGCTGTAGCCCATCCGCCTCAAGGTTGGACGTGTTGTGTGTTCAGAGATGCTCTTCTGCAGAGCTCGGTTGTAACGAGTGCTTATTTGAGTTACTGTTGCCTTTCTATCAGCTGGAGCCAGTCTGGCCATTCTCCTCTGACCATCAACAAGGCATTTAAACTGCCGCTCACTGGATATTTCCTCTTTGTCGGAGCATTCTCTGTAAACCCTAGAGATGGCTGTGCGTGAAAATCCCAGTAGATCAGCAGTTTCTGAAATACTCAGAGCAGCCCGTCTGATAGCAACAACCATGACACGTTCAAAGTCTCTTAAATCCCCTTTCTTCCCTATTCTGATGCTCGCTCTGACCTGCAGCAGATCGTCTTGACCATGTCTACAGGCCTAAATGCATTGAGCTGCTGCCGTGTGATTGGCTGATTACAAATTTGCGTTAACAAGCAGCTGGTGTACCTAATAAAATGGCCGGTGAGTGTATAAACAACTGCATATCATTAAGTTATTAGCTGTTTATTAGTACTACTATTACAAATCATCACTTTTTTTGATGCTGGAATTCATTTGGTAAATAATTTTCGGCGTATTTTATGTGCATTTTTCTTATTGGATAAAAGTTTTTATTTATTAAAGTTTATTATTGTATGATTAATTATTTTAAATATGTGTGAATATATAGGCTTTTCATTAAGCTTGAATATGCAATATTTCGAAATAGACACAAAAATAAAACAGGACGTCAGACACTCACAGGGACCTGGCTGGACAGTGGGAAGCTGTTGGCGGGACTCTTCTTTTTGTTGTTGCTGTTGTTGTTGGAGCCGCCGCCCGCGCTCATGTTGCTGCCGCCCGACATCTTACGCTTCCGCCGTTTATTCGGTGCCTGTCTGGCCGGTTCAGCTGCAGAGAGAGAATACACGCTTAAAGAAAAACTCTTCATTTAACAGAGATGAGGTGAGATTGATCCCTTTCTGAATCCAATCAGCCGATCTCCAGGTCTGGCGGCAGCACTTTTAGCTTAGCTTAGCATAGACCATTGAATCAGATTAGACCATTAGCATCTCACTCAAAAATGACAGAAAAGGTTTAATAATTCCCATTTAAAAACTCGACTTCTCTGTAGTTATTTAGCTAATTGTGTAGTTATTGAGCTAATTGTGTAGTTGTTTAGCTAATTGTCTAGTTATTTATCTAACTGTGTAGTTATTGAGCTAATTGTGTAGTTGTTTAGCTAATTGTGTAGTTATTTATCTAATTGTGTAGTTATTTAGCTAATTGTCTAGTTATTTATCTAACTGTGTAGTTATTGAGCTAATTGTGTAGTTGTTTAGCTAATTGTCTAGTTATTTATCTAACTGTGTAGTTATTGAGCTAATTGTGTAGTTGTTTAGCTAATTGTCTAGTTATTTAGCTAATTGTGTAGTTATTGAGCTAGTTGTTTAGTTATTGATTAATTTTGCACTAAGACGGACAAAATGCAAAAGATGTTATTTTCTAGAATGACATGTGGGAACTAGACGCTCAATCTGACATATAAATCAGCCGTAGGAACTTTGCCGTACCATGACTGCAACAGCACAATGTAGAATATGAATAAATAGGAAATTGATCAAAACTCTTTGGTCCTTTTTAAGTGAGATGCTAACGGTCTAATCCTATTCAATGACCTATGCTAAGCTACGCTAAAAGTGCTCTCACCAGACCTGGAGATGAGTTGAATGCATTCAAAACTGCTCAAACTCAGCTGTTAGAGCTGTACAAAGAGCGTTTAATCGTTTAAAGTGGAGTGTTTTTCTGAAGAGACGCTACAGAAACACAGAAGAGAGTGAACGAGAGGCTGACCTGGAGGAGCCACCATCCGCTGCCACTTCTGGAACAGACACGTCTTCAGACAGTCTCTGGGGCTCAGGCTGTAGGTCTTGTGTCTGGACATCAGCTCCTGCATGGGCTCCAGGATCACACACAACTGCGGGAAGACACACAACCACATCTAATGAGTGAAGAGCGCTGCTACACAGCGGAGAACTGAACTGCTTTGGCTCCAGGTTGTCCTCCAGTCCACACTACAACACATTTGACGCTCCCGAAGTGAAAACACTGTGCATTGTGGATGTGATAATGCAGGGTTAACACTATGTTTCAAGCATTAGTTTAATGCTAGCATCAGGCGTCATGCTAGTGTGGACTGAAAGTGTTTAGAATGAAAGTGTGTGTTGTTAACGGAGTGCTGTGGAGCTCGTACTCGGAGGTAGTTGAGAGTGGAGTTTGACAGGCCGCATCTGGTGATGTTTTTGGACAGCTGATCCAGCATCTGCGGATCCTGAGCCTGACAGACAAACAAACAGACAACATCCCATAATGATCAGCATGTGACATTGAAGAGTAGTGAAGAGATCTGAGAGGAGAGACTGACATGCATGGCCAGGATGCTGCGGGGAATGAGCTCTCTGTGCTGCCGGATGCTGAAGTGCCACGTCTTTATTCTCATCATGTCATCAAACATGAACTCCAGGTACAGACGGCCCTCCACACACACCTGAGGAGACACACACACACACACGGGTTAGAGGTACAGCGGTAAACAGACATTCAGACACACACACACACACACCTGAAGAGACACGCACAGGTCAGAAACACCATGGTAAACTGACAGACAGACAGACACACACACGCACACACTGGAGGAAACAGGAGTCATAAACACACACACACACACACACACACACACACACACGCACATGCATGCACGTCAGAAACATCATGGTAATCACACATTCAGACAGACACACACAGGTTAGAAACACCATTGAAAACACACACACACACACCGGAGGAGACAGCAGAGTCATTCACATATCAAAACACCACGGTAAACACACATTCAGACACACACACATACACACACACATCTGACAAGACAGCCATCACACACACACACAGGTCAAAAACACCATAGTAAACAAACCCATCCACAAGGTTTCTTCAGGATACACACACAAACACACACACACAGAGAGAGACAAAAATAAACAAACAAACACACACACACACACACACACACACTCAAATCAACACACACACAAAAACAAACACACGCAAACAAACAAACACACATATGGAAACACACACACAAAAATAAAGGAACACACACAAAACAAACAAACACACACACTCAAAGCAACACACACACACATATATACACACACAGAAAAAAAAATAAACACACACCCAAAAAACAAACACACACAAACAAACACACACAAAAATAAAGGAAAACACACACACACACACACACACACAAAACAAACAAACAAACACACACACTCATAAATCAACACACTCAAAACAAACAAACACACATATGGAAACACACAAAATAAACGAACACTCACACTCAAATCAACACACTCAAAAAAACAAACACACATGCAAATAAACAAACACACACAAAAATAAACGAACACACAGACACACACACAAATCAACACACTCCCAAAAAACAACACACACACACACACACACACAAAAAAACAGACATATGCAAACACACACAGAAAAATAAACAAACACACACACACACACACTCAAATCAACACCCCCCCCCCAAAAAAAACACACACACACACATACACACACACACTTAAATCAACACACACCCCAAAAAACACACAAACACACATGCAAACACACAGACACACAAACAAACACGCATTTGCAAACACACACAGAAAAATAAACAAACACACAAACACACAAAACAACAAACACAAACGCAGACACACAAACACACGGACGCAGACATACACACACACAACAATCAAACAGACAAACACAGACACACAATCAATTGAACAAAAACACACCAATCAACACACAAACAAGCAAAAAACACAAACACACATACATAAACAAACACACACAAAAAACAGACCCAAACACACACTCAGACCTGTGTGAACATGGGTTTGCCGTTCTGCGTGACCATCGTGCACTGATCGCAGTCCAGAGACACAAAGTTGTTGTGGAAAGACTCTTTAGGGTGTTTGAGGACATAGTAGAGCTCAGTGGCGCCGCCCTCGAACACACTCCTGAAGTAACGAGGAATCAGCGTCCGGCCGATCGCTGAGGACACACACACACACACACACACACACACACAGTTTTTAAACATTTTCAAAGCATTTTCCCCAAATTAAGTCTCAAAATCAGCCCAGAGTGGATGAGCACATCATGAGAAGCACACACGGGTTACAGTTTAACTCACTGTATCGTTTGGGACCGTCCTCTAGACAAAACGTGATGGTGAGCATAGCGTCATCCTCGAAGAACTCGGTAGTGAAGGCGTCCCACCACAGATTATCACACTCCTGAGAGAGAGAGAGGAGCAGAGAAAGCTCACCAAACAGCTCTCTGAAATCCCTCATGCAAACGAGGCTTCTGGTCCAACATTATTATAGGGTTTATGTCAGCCATATGAAAAGCATCTTTAATTATTCACATGATGCCGACAGTTAAGACTGAGCACAGAGCTGTGGAAGTGAATGTAAAAGCTGACCTCCGTCCAGTTCTGAAGCCGTTTGTTGAGCTCAAATATTCTGTAGTCCGTCTGATTCCCATAGGGTGTGTGTCTCCTGAGGAAATCAAGCATATACATGTGTGTGTGTGTGTTAGTTTTGTTTATCTACTGCAACATCAGCAATATATATATATATATATATATATATATATATATATATATATATACATATATACACAGATGCATGCATATATTAAAGAAAATATTTGTTTATATTTAGATATAAAATCAGTGCTCCCGCCCCCAAAACACATATGGACATTTTGATTGGCTGCGCTTTTCCCTGCTGTCATGTGAGGGGGTGTGGCTGCGTTTAGTCAACACTGGGAAGTGAAAATAAAGGAAAATAAAGGATTTGCCCATCATAATAAGGGATTCCCCTGACCAAATTACTAAATATGCTCATTTGGAGCTGTTTTACTGTAAATAAACAGTTAAATGGTCAGTAATATGTTTTTTTATTATTATTATTATTTACAAAAGAAAAAAAATAGTGTACACTTGCAGCTAATTATTAAGCAAACAGTTCAGCGTATTAAATTTAATAGCTAAGGAGCCGTTTCTTCATTATATAACGTACACATTCTGATTAAAGAGCAACGAATGAATGATTCATTTAGATTTTTATCGTTTGATTACTTGAAATAACAGGTGTCGCTTTAAAAATGCACACATCTAACATTGAAATGAAAGTATTCGACTGCTTCCCTATTTATGCTCATTTAGGACAAAATTAGTTGTTTTAAAAAAAAAAAAAAAAAACAACTTTCCAAGATCGACATCTTTAGATATTAATCTTATTAATAATGTGTACATGTCTGTTTAAACACGCACCCAAAACCCAGACTTTTGCTCCGCTGCAAATCACGAGTACGGAATCCATTTGGGAAACAGCGTCTGTTTATGACTATGGAGCGCGTCAGCTGACAGTCACGCACCTCTATATGACTGTTTTGAGGATTGCATATGAACAGGAGACGACACTTGTAATGAAAAGGAAGGGAATAGCGCCATTTTTATGTTTATTTCAGCGTGTTTTCGTGCCTGAACAAAGCGAAAGCACAGAACAGACTCACATTTAGGAGCAAGGTGGGCCCCTTGCGGTTCAGCGGTATGTCTTGCGTATCGGGAGGCTCGACTCTTTAATGCAGGGGTCACCAATCTTGGTCCTGGAGGGCTGGTGTCCCTTCAGGGTTTAGCTCCAACTTGCCTCAACACACCTGCCTGGATGTTTCAAGTATACCTAGTAAGAGCTTGATTAGCTTGTTCAGGTGTGTTTGATTAGGGTTGGAGCTAAAATCTGCTGGACACCGACCCTCCAGGAACAAGTTTGGTGACCACTGCTTTAATGTTTATTTGCCACCCTGTGGCATCCTGTGTATAGGCATAATAGGTGATATATGAAACATGTTTGATTTGCACTTTGACTAAAATAAACAGAAGTCTTTATTAAGCTCTCTCTTTATCAGTTAATAAACATTTTTGCCTCATTCACCCGTCCCCACCAATGTCAAGTGCAAACCTACGCCCTTGTATAAAATATATGCATTTGATACAAATTATATATAAATTGAAATATCTCTATAACAAAATAGTTTTGTATGGTTTTGTTTTTATCTGTATCACATATACATAATATATGTATCATTAATATATATGAAATGTCAAAAACTTTCATTTGGATGCAATTAATTGCAAGTAATCTTCACCCAGCACTAATACAAACATGTTAAACAACAACAACAACACCAAAATCATAAAGCAATGCAAAATAAGCCCATTATAAGAAATTAGTTATTAAAAATATTCCATTTTAAAATTCGTCTTCTGTCCAATAAACAGCACAAAATAAATATAAATAAGACGTGACTAATAATACTGTCTAAAAAAAGTCTCACCCGATGCCCGGCTCCAGGTATGTGGGGGGGTACATGGGCGTTGGGCTGCAGAAACAAAACAGACACAGAATGAGCATCAGAGGCATGTTGAACCTCAATGTCCACATAACCTGCTGCATAAAGACCACAGAGCAGCTCATAAACATGTACAGTGGCAGAGATGCAGACTAGAGCTGCACAATACTGGAAAATTGCACGATTTCTGCAATATTTACAATTAAAGATGATTTGATTTTCTCTAATTGTTAGTTAGATGCTGTAAAGTTCAACACTACTGCATTAATATTACACACTATTAATAAAACTGTTATTAATGTTGTACTTCCATTTGATCCGAGATCCTTGTTCTTGGGAGATGAATCGGTCCCTCAACTCGGCCATAGGATAAATGTACTGTTAGTTTTGATGGTTCTAATAGCAGCAAAGAAATGTGCAGCCATAAAAATGCACATCAGAAGAATCACCATCACATGTAGCATGGTTTACAGTACTTTAATCGTGGGGAAAAAAGCCTTTAATGATTGTGAAGAATTTATAATATGCATTGACTGATATTGCTGATGTGACTGGTTACTGTGTCTTTACTAATTTTCATTATAGTTATGAATTGTTGTATGTTTATTTGTGTTCTGTATTTATTGTTTTATTTGCCATGTTTTATTTGCCATGTTGAATGTTACAGCTCAATGCCTTGCAATAGAAAGGATGGGGAGGGGCAGAAGAGTGGTTAGGAAGTAATGTTTACTTCTGCATTGATTTGATTTTGTAACCTGCAGATGTGAAATATACGGATTAAAGAAATCAGTTAGACTGTGACACTAATATCAATGCTGAAACCATAGAGAAAACAGACTTTAGCCTACAGGCGCCATTACAATACAGACAGGAAGTGGTTTTCTGCATTTATCAGCATGTCACAGACACTTGACTTCACTGCCCTGCCACCCTGAAAGCTCCGCCTACTTCCTGGACACAGTCCAATCCTGAGAGATGGAGCGACGGCACTTCCTGCTCCTGCTATCTGACAGAAACCACAGTGTGCTGACACAGCTGAACGCTCCTCTGTCCACACACACACACTTACAGGAATCGCCACACTGAAGCTGAACCGCCCAAACGGACTGATCTGGAACACTTTCCATCATCAGTGTTCCTACTGCTTTCCCAAAGCCGAACTGAAGCACTTTTCAGATGCGCTGTTCAACTTTTCCTGCACTTTACAAAGTGCTGCAAACTCACACACTTCAGACTTCAGCTTGTCAGAGCACAGTGTGAGTGCTCGGAATCGGGCTCAGGCACAGTTCACTCGGCCGGCCCTGGCCCGGTTGGAAGAGGTGTGCCAGAGCGCGGTTCACTTGGGCTTGTAGTGTGAGTGTAAAACACACCTGAGCCTGAAACTGAAGACGTGACGTGACTTTAAGGGACTGTTTGATATGTTTACTAATCATTCTGACTGTTCAATGAACACGAGCTGTTGTAGACTGTTAAAGTCGCAAACCCCTCTCTGCACGACAGCTGCACCTTCAGCAGACCTCCTCATTCCTGCAGCACCAGGGCTTTATGACTGCTTATGAGCGTCAGCAGTGGCGGATCTGTTCAGCAGAATATTTGACTGCGTGTCACACCACTAAACCCATATAACTAAGGAAATCTCAGCACTGTGCTGAGCGAGAGCACTTCTGTTAAACTGAACCGCTCATCATCGATGACGTTAGCATGCTCAGGCCTGATTGTAATGTGAGTGTGGGCTGTCGGGGGAGACGGGAGCGTGTGCTTCGGCACTTTTTCGGCACCCTTACGAAAGGGTCCTAAACAAAAGAAGGGGTACCAAAAGGCAGAGCTAGACGCGCAGCTGAACGCTATTGGTTTACAAAGATACGTCATTCGCTTACGCAACACCCGCTATGTTTAAAATACACTGTGCATAGTGTGAGTATGCCCTAATGCCGAGCTCAGACTGCAGGATTTTCAAAGTAGTCGTGACACAGGTGTTTTCACACTGCTTGACTATCTGGGCTGGCGTTTTGTCACTGCTTTGTTTACACTGCAAGATGGATCGGTGACAGGGGCTTTCACATTGCATGACTTTACCATAGGAATAATCACCGACAACTTCGTCCAAATTACGTCCCACAGCCAAAAACACATCGTATATCTTTAGTTATTAACTACATATTGAAAAAGAAGCCTTTAATTGGGTAGAAAATGTACAGATTTGCTCACCTAAGTTTAAAGGGAATTAGTCATTTCTCCTCAACTTAAGTTGATAATAAATTCATTTCTTTCTGTGCGAAACATCAAACAGACACGGGCGCTCCAGAGTCCTGTCAAACCTCCACTAGTTTTTCCTCGTGGGCCCAAATAAACCGGAAATGAGCGATTTTAAGTTCTCCCCCAGCCTCCCGCTGGCCTGCAGGTATACACGCGCGCACACACACACACACACACACACACACACACACACACAAGTGAATGCTGCTCTCTCATTGGCTGTAGGCGATCGCCGATGTTATTTTCAGTCAGAACTAATTTCACACGGCATGATTTGAATCGCCGACAGCTCCAGATATTCAGCACGTAAATAACTCACAGGCATCGGCAACTCATCGGCGACTCTCTCAGATCGCGTCTTTGATAGTTCACCCTGTGTGATTGTCACTCACGTGCACGAGCAGCGATTTGACTGTGATTTCAGGCATTTGTATGCGATTTCTCAAAACCTGTCGACGAGCCAAAATCAGGGATAAAATCAGGCAGTCTGAACTCGGCATTAGGCTATACTGCGGTCATAAACACAGCATACGTTTACACTGGGCAGGTGGTGTGTGTGTGTGTGTGTGTGTGTGTGTGTGTGTGTAGTTTGGCTAATCTACTGGCTGCTGGGGTCATAATGTGTTATACAGCAGACTCACCCCACGTCTCGGTCCAGCATGGTGCCGGGGTGGAAGGGGGGGAAAGCGCTTCCGTTGGGGGGCTCCTTCGGGGAGTACAGCTTGAACGACTTGGAGGAACAGCCTGCACAGAAGAGCAGCACAACACACATCAGTCAAACAGTGAACAACACACACAAAACAGTGAATAACGGCAATATGAAGAGTGTGTTACAGGCGATTAGAACAACTACAGGACTGTTAGTGTTGGAGAACTGCTTTACAGGTAATCATATGACTCTGGCTGATGTTTAATGTTGTTAATGATGACAACACTTCTGAATGTAAAATGTTCATGAACACATGAAGACTGCACAAAACAAGCCTCATTCTATATCATCATCATCATTTCATCATCATCTGTTATGTGCTTTCATGCAAATTAACTTTTATATTTAAGGTGTTTTTTGTCTAAGTATATTTGACTGTGTGTTGATTTGAGTGTGTGTTTGCATATGTACTGATTTGAGGGTATGTGTGTGTGTGTGTGTGTGTGTGTGTGTGTGTGTGTGTGAGATATGCGTGAATGTCAATTTGAGTGTGTGGACGTGCGTGTTGATTTGAGAGTGTGTGTGCCATGTACTGATTTGAGTGTGTGGACGTGTGTGTCGATTTGAGAGTGTGTGTGCCATGTACTGATTTGAGTGTGTGTGCGTTTGTACTGATTTGAGTGTGTGTGCGTTTGTACTGATTTGAGTGTGTGGACGTGTGTGTCGATTTGAGTGTGTGGACATGTGTGTCGATTTGAGTGTGTGGACATGCGTGTTGATTTGAAAGTGTGAGTGTGTACCGTGTACTGATTTGAGTGTGTGTGTGTTTGCACTGATTCGAGTGTGTGTGTGTGCCGTGTACTGATTTGAGTGTGTTTGTATGCGTGTTGATTTGAGTGTGTGTGCATGCATGTGTGTTGATTTGAGTGTGTGCATGTGTGTACTGATTTGAGTGTGTGCATGTGTGTACTGATTTGAGTGTGTGCATGTGTGTACTGATTTGAGTGTGTGCATGTGTGTACTGATTTGAGTGTGTGCATGTGTGTACTGATTTGAGTGTGCGGCCGTGTGTGTTGATTTGAGTGTGTGTGTGTGCATGTGTGTACGGCTTTGAGTGTGTGTGTGTATGTGCAGGGATGTGTGTTGATTTGAAAGTGTGTGTATGTCAATTTGAGTGTGTGTGTGGGGGAGTGTGCGCGCGTTATGTGTGTATGCTGATTTGAGTGTATGTTAATTTGATTGTGTGGACATGTGTGTTGATTTGAGTGTGTGTGTGCGCTTTTGTACTGATTTGAGTGTGTGTGTGTATGTGTGTGTGAATGCATGTTGATCTGAGTGTGCAGGAGTGTGTGGATCTGTGTGTCTTTGTGTGTGTTGATTTGGGTTTGTGTGTGTGTGCGGGTTAAAGTGTGTGTTAGTGTGCATTTGTGTTGATTTGAGTGTGCACGTGTGTTGATTTGTGTGTGTGTTTGTGCATGCATTTTGTTTGGATTTGAGTGTATGCCGATTTGAGTGTGCAGGAGTGTGTGTTAATTGAGTGTGTGTGTGTTTGTGTTCATGTGTGTTGATTTAAGTGTGCACGTGTTTGTTTGTATGTGTTGATTTGAGTGTGCGTGCGTTTTAATTTCCTGAGTTTAAATTTCCTTAATTTCGTGAGAGTGTGTGTGTGTGTCCATGTGTGCGCGCGCGCGCATTGTGTATGTCGATTAAAGTATGTAGGCATGTGTGTTGATTTAAGTGTGTGTATGTGTGTGTGCGCACGCATGTTGATTTGAGGGTGCAGGGGTGTGTGTGTTGATTTGAGTGTGTGTTTGTGTCCATGTGTGTTCATTTGAGTGTGCGCGAGCGTGTGCATTTGTGTTGATTTGAGTGTGTACAGGTGTGTTGAATTGAGTGCGTTTGTGTGCATGTGTTGATTTGAGTGTATGTGTTTGTGTGCACGTGTGTGTTTGCAAGTGATTTTAGTGTGTGTGCGTGCTGATTTGTGTGTGTGGGGGAGGTGCAGTACAGTGACTGTCTCCCACACTGCAGCAGTAAAGAGCCTCCATAAACAGAGCGGGGTCAGAGGTCAGACACGCCCCTCAGCCTCTCCATCCCGCCAATTAAACACATCTATAACACGATGCATTCAGCCACAATGAGGTCACGACCTTTGTTGTCGCGGGAACAGCTCCGCCTCATAATGACCATAGACGTGTCTCGCAAATAAATCTGCGAGCTGTCAACGTCAGGGGCGCATCACAAAATGAAGGATCTATAATTAAATTATGCCAACAATGCATAAAGGACAGTGACACGAAATATCCAAAAATAAAGAGACTTCACATTAGAAATCATTATTAATATTCTGGAGACAAACTGTGATCCAAAATGAGACAGTTCACCTAAAAATGAAAACTGTGCCATCATTTACTCACCATTTACATGTTTCAAACCTTTAAGAGTTTCTTTCTTCAGTTGAACACAAAAGAAGATGTTTTGAAGAATGTTGAAAACCAGTAACCATTGATGCAAGTCAATGGTTACCGGTTTTCAACATTCTTCAAAACATCTTCTTTTGTGTTCAACAGAAACAAAAATAAATCAAATCTTTATTATGTTGAACACAAAAGAAGATGTTTTAAAGAATGCTGAAATCAGGTAACCATTGACTTTTGTAGTACCATTTAAGTCAATGATTACTGATGTTCAGCATTCTTCAAAATATCTTCTTTTTGTGTGCAATATAAATAAAAATGAAAGAAATCTTTATTATGTTGCACACAAAAAGAAGATATTTTGAAGAATGCCGAAAACCGGTCACCATTGACTTACATAGTACTATGCAAGTCAATGGTGACCGGTTTTCAGCATTCTACAGATTTCGGTTCTCTTCAAAATATCTTCTTCTGTGTGCAACATAATAAAGATTTCTTTCATTTTTATTTTCGAAGTGTAATCCACAACTATTCAAACACATTTAATCTTAAACCAACAAAACATATTTGCATAAACTCAAAACTAAAATGTATTTTAACCAGTCTGAAAGCTTATTAGCCCACATAGAAATACATCAGTAAGAAACTCAAATGTTTAAACCCACAAAAATAGTGAGTAAATTTACTTTCAGAGTAACTGTCCCTTTAAATAGTGTTTTAAAATGTCAACCAATGATAATTTCTCAATTTTAAAAGATTTCTATTGTTAAACTCTATTTTAAACTCCATGCTAAACTCGTATTTTAGTGGCTGTCCTTTAGAAAATCTAAAAAATAAAGATAAACTGTGCATATAATCAGCTATTAAACCATTATTCTGATGTCTGGACACCATTTTCAATTACTGACCCGTACATTAACACACTATAAATAACTGGAACTACATCATGGATCTAATTTTTATCACTGTTGTCTTTAGAGCAACGCATTAATGACTTTCAGCACAATATACAACTTTGTCGAATCTGCTAATAAATGCATACTTGAATGTGCGCTGAACATGTCCTGACCAATAAGCTGCATTTCTTATCCTGAAATCATGCATTTAGAACTAATAATAAATAACCATCGGCTTCTGCTTTTTCTGAAATTAAACACTATTATTAGCCAGCAAGCATGTACATTTAGTACAGTGATGTCCAAATGGTACAGAAACATGCAGACTCCTGCCACACCATGAAACATATGCTCAATAACAAAAGTGAAACTATAAGAAACCAAACAGACAGCATTAAATAAGTTGCTGAAGTTTACAGTGTGGAAAATATAACTTGAAGTAGCAGCACGATTAAGAGACCAGCTCTATCACCCATAGTACAACTACAACCGGATGTAAAGTGCATTTTTAGGATTTAAATATATATTCAGATATATATATGTGCCGGGCAAAAATTTAATAGCATTCAAAATAAATATAAATAAATATTTTCTCAAATATATGCATGCTTATGGTGGATTTATTAATACAGTATATACAGTACAGACACTTGCATTATTGCAAAACAAACTTTTATTTTTAATATAATTAATCCTGATTAACCTTCACCCAGCACTAATATCACACACACACACACACACACACACACACACACACACACACATAGTGTTTTCTATAAATTCAAACAATTTAAAGTATACAGGACCTTTGTTAACATTGTAAAATAATCAACAACGTATTCGCTCATATCTGACTATAGTATATAGTAATAGTATTCAATAAAATATAATAAAATTATCATATAAATTAAATGTATATTTTTTATATTTTAACATAAAATTGTAAAATAATAAATTTCAATTATATAAATTACACAAAAATATATAATACATTTAAAATATAATTATGTATATAAATGCTTATATGATTTAATTAATATAGATAGTAATGTTTGATTAAGAATGTAGCCATATACACAGTTAACAACTTCCTGTAGTAGCTACAGTAAATTACTGTATGTGTTACTGTATTTACATTTGCAGCACTATTTCTCTTGCTGTATATGTATTTGCAGATTTGTATGTATATCTTTAAAATATAATATGTAAAATATACAGTCATTTTCCAATGCATCTTTAAAATACAGTAACATGGCAGAACGTACCTACAGTAAAAAAATAAAATAAATAAATTATATATATATATATATATTGTCCATTTTTATAATATGGTGTTATTTACAAAAATCGTTAACAGTATATATGAACTAATGATTACAGGCCCAACATGGAACAGTGCCAAACAAAATGCTAAATGTAAACATTATACTTTCAAGCTTTTAACTTTCTCTCCATGCTGTTATTCTCATTTCTGTCTGTAAAACTGCACTCATCCAAATGATGGACAATTATTTTACCACACCACAAAATAAACGATCATACTATACAACTATTTTGTCTATATAATATACAGGTAAAGTCAGAATTACTCACCCTCCTTTATATTTTATTCCCCCAATTTCTGTTTTTAAGGGAAATAAGATTATTTTCAGCACATTTCTAAACGTAATAGTTTTAATAACTCATTTAATTTGTTTCATCTGTGTCATGATGACAGTAAATAATGTTAGTCTAGATATTCTTCAAGACACTAGTTTCAGCTTAAAGTCACATGTAAAGGCTTCACCAGGGTACTAATTAGGGTAAAGTTAGGGTAATTAGGCAAGTCATTGTATAACAGTGGTTTATTCTGGAGACAATCCAACACTAATATTGCTCAAGGGGGCTGATATTATTGACCTTAATATGGGTTTAAAACAATCAAGAACTGCTTTTATTCTAGCCAAAATAAAACAAACAAGACTTTCTCCAGAAGAACAAATATTATCAGACATACTGTAAACAACTCCTGAATCTGTTCAACATCATTTGAGAAATATTTGAGAAAAAACTCACAGGAAGGCAAATAATTCTGACATCAACTGTATATATTGTGATTTTAGACAACAGCATATCAAGCAGCAAGCTGATAAACACAATTCTGAGCCAACAACTAGTCTGAGCATTCACACTGCACCGTAAAACATCCTTGACTTCAATACAGAAGCGTATTTAAGAGACAGAATCAGATCAAACACTGGAGAGTCCAAACTTCCCACTGAAAAACACAAATCTGTTCCGGCTCCAGAGCACATCCTTCATTAAACATTCATAACACAGACTTTGAGCCATTAAATATTCACTGGGGACGACACTGGACACAGGTCAGTCCTGTTCACGGACACAAATCCCCTCTAAAACAGCGCTACACTTATCAATATTACACAAGCAACACCTCCACAGATGCACACACAGCGCCAAATGATCTTGTTGCGAATAATGGCAAAAGCTTTTAGCACAATATATGGTATTATCATCACAATATTCACCAGAGCTGCAAAAAAAGTGACTTTTACTTTGTGTACTGCTTTAATTTATAAAATTGTACTATGGGGCTGCAAGAATATATTATATTCAGATTGCAATATTGCAATCTAAAAATCATTTACTGAGATTTATAGAACTCTTTTGGGAAGCTTTCCTAATTTTACATTGATTGGGTGTGTATATGCTTAAAATAAAAGAAATTACAAGCATAAATGAATGCATTAGAACAAACATAGACATATTTTACAAATGGAATAGACAGTGCTTTGTTTTTTAGAGAGTCTTCCAGTATTGAGGTGCAGCAATAAGATAATCAAATGTAAAATAACCCTGTAAACAGTATAGTCAACATTTGAAGTGGATCAAAACCACCACAAAAATCAAAGTTGTCCTAACTTGTCCTAACTATTCAACACCACTCGTATTTTGATCCACTTTTAATGATGACTACTGTCTGTTTTATATAAATGAATAAAATTAGTCTATGTTGAAGCAACAAATTTGATCTTTCTCATGTACAAATGGTTTAAATTATAATCCTAACTCAACATTTCATATACTGCGATGCAACTATTGCAGATTCCCACATTGCGCATATATATTGCATCCTTATTGTAGGGTAAACAAATGTTATAAGAATTATAAAGTAAAAAAGGAAACACTTTACAATAAAGTCTCATTAGTTAATGTTAGATAATGCATTAAATCAGCAGTGAGATTAAGCCAGATTTATTATACTAAAATTTGTTATTTTATTAGTTCTTTTAGGAGTTCAACTTTGATTTGAGTTATTAACTAGTAAATTAACATAAGCTAATATAAAAAAATGGTTTTATAGTTTTCATTGCGAGTCTTTAGTTACATTAACTTATGTTTACAAATGCATTATAGTCTTAATGATTTTCAGTCAATATTTTGTGCATGCTTGGCCAGATTATCATGAAAATAATAATGTTTTGATTAATTTGCTGCTGTGATGAACAAACACTGCCAACTCAAGTCTAAATACTTTTAAAATACACTCATACACTTATACACTTAAACAATAAATAATTGTGTATTTTGGGGTGATGCTATTATCACAATATATTGTATAACAAAAATGTGATTTCCTTTTGGAGCAAAACTTCATCCTGAAAGCAACATTTTTTATTTACATTTTAATGCCATATCAGCATTATATATATATATATATATATATAAAACGGCTTCTTAATAATCATGCATTATATAAAACAAAACAAATAACAACACTGATAAAAAAAGGCAAGAAGATCTTTCAATGTGATCAATGGTTAATTTAAAAATTCCCCTCAAAATATTTCCTGAATATTAACAACATTTTTTAATATCTTTTAAAAATATTACTGCTGGGGTAAGATTAGCACGATTAATCACATCCAAAAAATAGAGTGTGTTTTGACACAAGATACAGTATGTGTGTGTGTTATTTATATTTATCATGTACAAGTAATATACAGACACATAGATAACAACAAAACCATTTTGTTACATGGATATTTAAATTTATGTTTAATTAGCATCATATGCATATTTTGCAGCAAAATTTAAATAAACATTTTCTCAAATATGTGCATGCATGAGAATATTTATATAATTTAATACAGTAACTTTTATTTTGGATGCACCACTAAAAATATACATTCTTTAAAATATTTTATAGCCAAAATATTCTTACTCAAGTTACAAATAGGCTTAAGCTCTTCCCCTTTGATTAAATATGAGTGTGTACATCTGGAGTGAAATCAAGAAGCTTGTAGAAACTCAAAAATCAGCACGTTTAGCATTTAATAAAGAACTCAAACATGAGGAGGGCTGCATGATGTTAGTAAAATCTCACATTGCGATATTTAGTTTCGCTGTGATACGAGTATAACTTCACCAGATGACCCTGAATAGCTCTATTTAGAAAGACCTCCATAATTTAGTTCGAATGGGTGATCTGAGAAAAATATAATAAAATCACAATCACATATAAATACAACAGAACAAAAATAAAAAGAGCCTTATTGGTTATTTCTGTGGAGAATAACTATATACAAGTATAAAAATGTAACAATTAAATGTAAAAAAACATGCTCATCATTGCATAAATAATTGTATACAATAATATCTTTATATTTTACCATAAATACGACAGACAGAAGATAGATGTGAAATAAACAGCGTTTATGGTTATTTCTGCAAAGGAGTGGAACTGTAAATATATTCATTAATTTTCTCTTGGCTTAGTTCCTTTATTCATCATTCATCTTTATTAGTTTATAAATGTAAACTGTTTTTATTGTTAAGATATTTTGCATAAAGTTAGCTTTATTTATTATTATTATTATTATTATTATATATTTTTAAATGAAAATTGTGATTTTATTATTTAGAAATTTTGGATAAAAATAATATTTTTTTCTATTTATTTTTAATACAAAATTAGATTTTATTCTGATATTTTGCAGAATAAAAATGTACCTTTAAAATAAATATTTTTTAAAATATATATATACTAATTGTAAATTGTGTTTTTATTATTCAGATATTTTGCATAATAATTAGATTTATTCATTGTTTTATTTTATTTATTTTAAATTAAAATTGCAATTTTATTATTTAGACATCTTGGATATTTAAATTTATTTTTATTTAAAGTAAAAATTGTATTTTATTATTCTGATTTTTGGCAAAAATATATAATTTAAAAAGTAGATAGATATAATAAAAGTGATATAAATAGTTCTCATTAATTTTTTTTTTCAGCATAGCCCCTTAGTTCAACAGAAGTGGCCACAGCGGAATGAACCCCCAAATTAGCCAGCATGTTTTACATAACGGATTCCCTTCCAGCTGCAACCCAGTATTAGGAAACATCAATACACACTCTAAATACAAACATGTAACATCATATATAATCAACATAAATAATATTATCCAATAATATCTTTATATTTTAATAATCTAAGGCAGCGGCGTGACTATTAGAGGATATACACATTGCGATATCAATGCTCAAACGATATACTGTGCAGCGATAAACGTGAGCATTAAGAGCGTCCCATTAAGAGATTTCATTCAACTGCTGCTTAATGACTTCCAAATGCAATCAAAGGACAAACTTAAACTTCCCGAGCAGTAAATTGCCTTGGTGAAAATCTCTCTCACATGCACACGACATCACTGCAGGCTCCGGTAATCAAATTCTGCTGCCACATGATCTAAGCAGAGTGCACATATACATAGGAGAACACTGAACATACAAGCCACATACAGACAACCGTGTGGATTTTATGCCTGACATAACAGACTAATGGTCTGAGAAATGATGATCATATGATCTGCTAATGACTGTGTTCACCACAACACCACAGAGACCCTCAGGATGATGCTGATGGCTTCCAGCAAATGGAAATTACTGGGAATTAACAGGAAAAAACAACTGGAGAGCTACTTTACAGAGTCAGAGTGTGTGTGTGTGTGCTGCTGAATCAGGAATATTTCACTATTACACAAACAGTACAGTCTTATTATATTATCTTATGTTACTACACTCTAAAAACTACATAAATAAGCAGTTTTTTTGTATTTTGTGTTTTCTGTTTTTATTTTTCCCCATTTAGTTATACTTTAAAATTGCATTATGGCATCTTGATCTTTCTTCCAACAACTTCTAACCTCCAAAAGTCTGAAAAAGTGACTTTTATGAACATTTTTATTAGCTTAAAGTGATGTTAAAGTGGATTGGTGTTGTATATTATGCTACCTTGTAATATTTTGCAGCACATTTACTGTTATTTTACACAGTTATTCCTTTAGATATTATCTCTTATACATTATTTTAAATCACTAACATGTCAATAAGTCTCTTTGTTAACCTGTGGGATTGCATTTTCACCACCAAAAGTAGACAGACCAGAGATTAACATCCCATAATGCAGATCACCACCACGAATAAACATAACACACTTGTGTATCACAATATACAGACAGTATCAACAGATATATTTAAGGCGTATATAGCTGATTTAAAGGATAGGTCACCTAAATATTACCCTTTACTCACTATTTACTCTCCCTCCAAACCTTTGAGTTTCTACCTTCTATTAAACACAAATTAAGATATTTTGAAGAACGCTGAAAACCGGTAACCATTGACTTCCATTGTAGGACACACAAATACAATAGATGTCAATGGTTACAGGTTTCTAAATATCTGACCAACAAAAGAAAGAAATTTGTGATCCTAAAGGTTTGAAACAAGGATGAGTAAATAAATGACAGTTTTCATTTTTCACATCACTTGGTTGTAAACTGAATATTTATTACGCACAAATCTCAACCAGTTTGATGACAAACATAATAATAAAAAAAAAGATACTATTTAATAGTGTGGCTATTTCATAGAAAAAAACAGTGTATACAGTGAAATAACCGGATAAACAAGTGCAATAAACTGTATTTTTCTCAAATTATCTTGCATTTGGTCTTATAAATACGTATTTACAGTATAGTGTACACTACTGTACACAGTACTGATGTTACTTTTGAACTTACAGAAAGCTAAATTAAGTATTTTGTGAAATAAAAAATTATTTTTTATAAAACAAAATAAATCCGCGTAGATGGCAGTGGTCACGGGACCCATGAGCTCATATGAACGGACTAGTGTGTGTTTACACCACCTGAACACACACATTTCCAAAAAAAACAACACTTTTAATAAACACATGAGTCTGACAGACTTCAGCATCGAAAAGCTGAGCAGATAACACACATTATACATTTAAACGAGCCCTGCTGATCGTAAATAAACCCCATTGATGAGGCCCGAGGCTAAAGGCTAATGCTAAAGGCGCAATAAAACACCGACATAAAACAGCAAAACAACCGATAAAACCGTAAAACCTGCCAAAATAAAAGTCGACAATAAAAACATCATCAAGAAAACCTCCACTGTGATAAAACAATAATGACTTATCGCTTTTAAAGCCGTGTAAATAAACCCCTCAGCTTTACCTGGAACACTGGTGTACGGTACCGGAGGATCCGCCGACTCCGCACGGGCTTTATGTGAATCCCGGGACCCGGATACTCTGGAAAATCGGTGTTAAATCATGAGAAACGGCGGTTATCAGTGTGAAATGGTCCGGTTTGAGTCCCGCGAGGCCTCGAGCTGAAGGTGCCGATGAAGCCGCCTCAAGAGTCTTTGTGTTCGGGCGCTGAGCGAACAATAGACGCGCGCACGCACACACACACACAGGCCAGAGTCTCTGAAGGAAGATAGATGAAGCTGGCTAACTCGCTCTCTCCCTCGCTCTCTCTCTCTCTCTCTCTCTCTCTCTCTCTCTCTCTCTCTCTCTCTCTCTCTCTCTATGTCTCTCTCTCTATGTCTCTCCCCCTCTCTCAATTCAAATTTGCTTTATTGGCAAAAGCATCTGCAATGTTTACATTAAAAAGATAATAAAAAACAATGAAGTAGTGAAAATAATAATAATAAAATAAATAATCAAATCAAAATAAAACACTCTCCCTCTTACTCTATTTCAATTCAATTTAATAATGGCTTTATTGGTATGACAAATGCTACAGACGTACTGCCAAAGCATTTATAAAGTTTACCTAAAAAGGACACATTCATTATAAAACATATTAAACACAGTAGATAGTATAGTAGTAAAATAATAACCTTTAATCAGAATAAACAGCAATAATAAAGAATAAAGATCAGTATATTTAAAATTATTCATTTATAATCATGTAGAAGTGTGCATGAGTTTGCAAGTGCATCTCTAATATCTCTTTTACTCTCTCTTCCTTTGTGCTATATATTTATTTCTTTTAAATAAAAATAAAAAAGTCAATTGTGTTTTTGTTATTCAGACATTTTACATAATTAGTTTATTACTATGTATTAATATATTTTATTTTTAATATGATATTCAGATATTTTGCAAAAAAAAGTAATGTTTTTTATTATTAAAAAATTTTAATTGTGTTTTTTTTCAGATATTTTGTATAAATTAATTTATTTATTATTATTGTTTTATTTTTTATGGAAATTGTGATTTTATTATTCTTTTTGGAAAATAATTTAATTTAAATATTTTGCATAAAATGTCAATTTAAGTATTTTTTAATTATTTAAAAAATGTAAATTGTGTTTTTATTGTTCTGATAACTTGCATATAGTTAGCTTTATTTATTTATTATTATTATAAATTTTTTATGGAAATTGCGATTTCATTATTTAGACATTTTGAATAATAATTAGATTTTTTTCATTTATTTTAAGACAAAATGTGGTTTTATTCTGATTATTGCAGAAAAAATGTACATTTAAAATGATTAATTAGATTTATTTATTGTTTTATTTAATTTATTATAAATTAAAATTGTGATTTTATTATTTAGACATATTGGATAATTAAATTTATTTTTATTTAAAGTAAAAATGGTAATTTTATTATTCTGATATTTGGCATAAAATATAATTTTAGACAGTAGATAGATATAATAAAAGTGATATAAATAGTTCTTATTCATTTTCTTTTAGACTTAGTCCCGTTATTAAACAGGGGTCGCCACAGCGGAATGAACTGCCAACTCATCCAGCATATGTTTTGCACAGTGGATGCCCTCCTAGCTGCAACCCAGTACTGGGAAACACCCATTCACACACACACACTCATACACTACTATCAGTTCCCCGATAGCGCATGTGTTTGGACTGTGGGGGAAACCGAAACATGCAAACTCCACACAGAAACACCAACTGACCCAGCCAGGACTCGAACCAGTGACCTTCTTGCTGTGAGGTGATTTTATAGAACATATTATTTGAATAATGGTTTAAATATAATGGTGTCTATTCCATTAAGCCTGTACAATCCTATAATAATAATTGTTGGATTTGTTTATTTGCTTCTCTAATTTTCTTGCTGTGTTCAATACAGCATGTAAACACAATCCTGCCAATGAAGTGCTTTAAAAGTATATGATGTAGTAAAAGGCTGATATTGATCTATATTCCCACAATAACGGTTATGCAGCAGACAAATGTTCATATGCTGAATCTCCAGGTCAGCTCGATGCACTCCACTTTATTTGCATGACAAATAATTACAGAAAAGCATCTCTGGTTCTGTCAGCGAGATGATGTGAGATGGACTCTGTCTGTCTGTCTGTCTGCGTTATCTGTTTGCTCAGCACTTTTCACTGCGCTCTCTCTCTCTCTCTCTCTCTCTCTCTCTCTCTCTCTGTCTGTCATCATATATCCAGCAATAACGAAATAAATCAGGACTTACAAATGCGCACATCAGCTCTGTAATATAAGTAGCCGAGAGCAGCTTACATTACCATCAACTCACAGGATTTGATGCAGAATTCAGATGCGTGCTGTTTATACATCAGAATAAAATGATATAAATATTGAAGAGCCCATATTATGGGTTTTTGAAAATGCCCTTCCATGTAGTGTGTAACACAGCTCTGAGTGAAGTGAAGTATCCAGCTAAGGCTTACAGTGTTTAAAACTGTTGATTCATAAAAGAGTCGACTCATAGAGCTTCAAACGAGTCGCCTTGATAACGAATCATTAGGTGTTTCGCCATGACGTGTCAACGAAACCAAGTTATTCACACGCACACGCGTTGTCGTCCGGAGGAGGGTTATGTGTGTGTGTTTGTGTGTGTGTGTGTGTATGTGTGTGTGTGTGTGTGTGCGCGCGTTGTCGTCCAGAGGAGGGTTACATGTGCGTGTGTGTGTGCGTTGTCGTCCAGAGGAGGGTTATGTGTGTGTGTGTGTGTGTGTGTGTGTCTGTGAAAAGAGCAGAGTGTGACAAGCTAGGAGATCTCCTCGCCAGTTGTTGGAGTTTTTGCTCAATAAAATAATGTCAAGTCCATCGTCTATATTTACATTCACCCACAGGCAGCCAAACTCCACATCTTACACTATGAAGCGTGTATGAACTGTGACTGCTTCTATATTGTTGATTAGCTGCTGGGCATTTCACTCTGTCTGTCGCATAAGGCAGTCAGTGTCGACCAATCGCAACAGACTGTCATCGGTCCAATCAGCACAGATTAGCTTCGTGCTAAGGGTTTGGGAACAAATGAATCAGTGGGCGATTCATACGGGAGTCGCTGGGATAATGAGGTAAAAATAAATGCAGATTATAAGACCATGAAAGGGTTTTTTGACCTTGCATGCATATTAAACTGTTGTTGGAGACCCTTATATCCAAAATATGACTCTATTTCATGTATAATAGGGGCTCTTTAAATAAAAATTAAATGAAAGAGCTATGTAGTCGGGGGCTAATATCCCTGGTAGGGTCTCCCAAGTTATCCAGTTAAACTCTGCTGTTATTTTGAGATTTCCGCCTGGATTTTGCCTACCCAAATTTAACAGCTTCCCAAATCCACATGCAGAGGTGGAAATGCAAAAATTTGGAATCATTTTAAAGAAAACCCTTTGAATTTTTATAAAACACTTTTGAAAGTGTTTAAAATATCTGTATATGTTGTCTGTGTTATAATAAACACCTAAAAAAGGAGGCGCTTTTTGTATTTTTTTTTTTATGAACTCATGAAAATCCAATAAATATATTTATAAAAATAAAAAAAAAGGCGACCGGGTGAAATAAGCGTATAGGGGAATTGATCAACTAAATTGGCTGTAGTGTATGAGTGTGTGTGAATGTGTGTATGGGTGTTTCCCAGTACTGGCTTGCTGCTGGAAGGGCATCCGTTGCGTAAAACATATACTAAAATAGTTGGTGGTTCATTCCGCTGTGGCGACCTCTGAAATAGAGACTAATCTAACGAAAAAATTAATGATTAAGTGAATTAATGAGTTCTGAAAGAGGTCAAGTCTCAGCCAGGTGAGAAAAATATCTCAAAAATAACTCGACACATCACTTAACATAGACAGTAACACAACTCGTTACCATTTTAGCGAGTAACTCAATATTGTAATGCATTACTTTCAGAAGCAACTTTCCCTAACACTGCTGCTATTCATAACAAAGTACCCACTTCTATATTATAAGAAACTGCCCTGAAATGATCAGTAATCCCCTACTGTTCTTTTCCAGTGGGTCAGTGATTTAATTACAGCTCCTCTGTTACACAACACTGAACACACACACGCATGTAAAAGGTAAACCCTCCAGAGCAGATTAGCACCCTCAAGCTTGTCCAAACAAATCAATGACTGAGTTGCACACGCAGACACGTCTATAGCTTTAGTGCACTTAATAGTGTGATGATCTCCACTGACAAGCGGACGATAAATGACAATTATCCAGCGGGGAATTAGAGAGAATCAATGCTGGCTCGATGCTGAGCTACTGAACGCAGAGCTGGATAATCAATGATGATCACATTATACACTGATAAATAACCCAGAATCACTCCACACTGCTGTCAGAACACCACCAGAAACACACGTCTCACATGGGGGTGTGCTTTATGTGTACAGCTGAAGTCAGATTTATTCGCCCTCCTGTATGTTTTGTCCCCAATTTATTAAGATAAGATTTATTTAGCACATTTCTAATCATAATAGCTTTAATAACTCATCTCTAAAAACTCATTTATTTACTCTTTACCATGATGACAGCACATATTATTAGACTAGTTATTCTTCAAGACATGTAAAGGCTTCACTAGGGTAATTAGGGTAAAGTTAGGGTAATTAGGCAAGTCATTGTATAACAGTGGTTTGTTCTGGAGACAATCCAACACTAATATTGCTGAAGGGGTGAATAATATTGACCTTAAAATGGCTTTAAAACTATTAAAAACTGCTTTTATTCTAACCAAAATAAAACTAATAAGACTTTCTTCAGAAGAACAAATAATAGAGGAAACACTGTGAACATTTCCTGAATCTGTTCAACATCATTGGGAATTATTGCACAGGAAGGCGAAGAATTTTGCCATCAATTGTACATAAAAAAACCTTAGATAAATACATACACAGACAAGAAAAGTCAAATATAGTCAAATAAAATAATGATAAAAATAAAAAACAAACTTAATGAAGAAAAATAAAGAAATGAATTAAACAAAAGAGACTAACAAACACTGTATTTTTCATTTTAGAGTTTAGACGTTTCTTTTACACTGCTAGCATATTTTTAACAGTTAAATTCCGGCAACCTCAGCTGTCGTTTTTATCGTAAATTTTTACTTATTTTATGTTTTTTTAACGGTGTAGGCCAAAACAAATGAAATGTAATAATTAACTGTAAAATGTAGACATTATTTCACATTCCTATCATATTTTAATGGTTAAATTCTGGCAACTACAGCTGTCTTTTTTTTACTGTAAATTGTATGCATTGTTATTACAGTGTACGGGAAAAAATTATTAAATGCGATAACTTGATGTACAATTTAGAAATTTCTTTCACGTCGCTACTATATTTTTAACTATTAACTTCGGGCAACCACAAAATGTGTTTTTACAGTGTACGGCAAGAAAATGTATGAAATATGGTAATTTACTGTAAAATTTGGACATTTCTTTAACATTGCTAGCATATATTTTAATGGTTAAATTCCAGCAACTGCAGCTCGAAATTTTTTATTATTATAAATTTTGCTGATTTTATTTTCTACAGTGTATAGAAAAATATGAAATGTGGTAATTTACTATAAAATGTAGAAATTTCTTTTGCGTCGCTACTATATTTTTAACAGTTAAATTCCAGCAACAACAGCTGTCTTTTTCATCAGAAATTTTATTTATTTAATTTTTTTACAGTGTAATGCAAAAAAAAAAGAAATACTTTAGTTTAAATTTATGTTTATTTTACATTCCTACTGTATTTTTAACTATTATCGGTCAGCAATTACAGCTGTCTATTTTTTTACCGTTTACATTTTTTACAGTATATGGCAAAAAAAAATAGCCACACACTATATACCGCAACCACAGCTGTCATTTCCATCCTAATTTTTACAGATTTGTTTCTATGTTGTATGGCAAACAAATATGAAATATGTTACTAACTGTAAAATGTAGACATTTATTTCACATTACTATTGCATTTTTAACAGTTAAATTCCAGCAACCTCAGCTGTCTTTTTATCGTAAATTTTACTCATTGCACTTTTTAACAGTATAGGCCAAAACAAGTGATGAAACTTGATAATTTACTGTAAAATGTAGACATTATTTCACGTTCCTATCATATTTTTAATGTTTAAATTCTGGCAGCTACAGCTGTCTTTTTTTACTGTAAATTTTTTTAAAGATTGTTATTACAGTGTATAGAAAAAAATGTATTAAATACAGTAATTTAATGTAAAATTTAGAAATTTCTTTTAAGTCCATATTATATTTTTAATTATTAACTTCGGGCAACCAGAGCAGCTTTTTTGTTACCGTAAAAATGTATTTTTACAGTGTATAGCAAAAAAATGTATGAAATATGGTAATTTACTGTAAAATGTTGACATTTCTTTAACGTTGCTAGCATATTTTTAATGGTTAAACTCCAAGAACCGCAGCTCGTAACTTTTTATTATTATAAATTTGACTGATTTTATTTTCTACAGTGTATAGAAAAAAATATGGTAATTTACTGTAAAATTTAGAAGTTTCTTTTACGTCCCTACTATATTTTTAACGGTTAAACTCCAGCAACCACAGCTGTCTTTTTTATCGTAAATTTTACTGATTGTGTATGGCAAAAAATTAAAAACGCTAATTTACTGTAAAATCTATAAGTTTATTTTACATTCAGACTGTATTTTTATCTATTAACGGTCAGCAATGCCGGCTGTCCATTTTTTTACTGTCCAAATTTTTTACAGTATACCTATGAAAATATGGTAATTTACTATAAAATTTATGCGGGTAAATTACAGCAACCACAGCTATCGTAATTTTTACAGATTTGTTTCTACATTGTATAGCAAAAACATATTAGATATGGTAATTAAATGTAAAATGTAGACATATATTTTGCATTCCCATTGTTCCTATTGCAGCCACAAGTGTTTTTTTACAGTATATGACAAAAACAAATTATGAAATACAGTAATTTACTGTATAATTTAGAAATTTCTTTTACAATCCTACTGTATTTTTAATGGTTAAAATCCCTCAACCACAGCTGCTTTTTCACTGTAAATTTGACTGAGTTTATTTTTTACAGTAAATGGCAAAATAATCAATAAAACACAGTCATTTACTGTGAATTCTTTTATTTTATGTTGCTAACATATTTTTAACATATTTTTAATATATTTTTGTTTAACATACATTCACAGATTTTATACAGCCCGGTACACAAATATTGTGTGTGTGTGTGTGTGTGTGTGTGTGTGTGTGTTAGAGCAATGTGAGGCTTTATTTTAATTGTGAAATTCCAGCAAGCACAGCTGTCATTTTACCGTATATTTTATGGATTTGTTTTTACAGTGTTAAAACGGTACACAAAGGCTAATCTTCAGATGTGTGTGTGTGTGTATGAGTGTGTGTCACAGCAATGCAAGGCTTTATCTGCACACCCTCAGCTGCTTCAGTATCAGTTCTACACGAGACATGGTAAACACGGAGAGTTTTACCATGTTCCTGTCGTGGTCACGTGCTGCTGGAGTGTGTTTGACTTTAGAAAAGCATGCTGGGAAACGCACAAAGCAGATCCTCAACACAATACACTGAGCAAATATGCTTCAGTCGGTGCTGCTCGCTGCTAAACACACTCTGAACGCAGCTGTCGTGTCTTTCAGATCAGCAGTCAAGACCACGGGAGAAACAAATGACGATAACTAATACTTTTACCCTGCAAATCTGAGTTTTTTGTTCTTCAGTTCAGTGAAATTCATGTTTAAAGATATAAACGAGAAGAAAAGTCAGACATGTGGGATATAAACTTGACATATTAATCATGTGATAAACAAAAAAAACTTTTATTAAAAAAACATTAAAAATAATAATAATCTGAGGGGGCGACACGGTGGCTTAGTGGTTAACACTATGGCCTCACAGCAAGAAAGTCACTGGTTCGAGTCCAGGCATCATGGCCTAAACATCATGCACATCAAACTCTCTCTCTGCAGGTCAGGTCAGTGTGTCGAGTGTGTAGTGCATCAGTAATGGTGAACGCTGAGCTCTATCTGACCCTCTCTGACTTGCAGAATCAACAGGAAGTGAAGAGCTGTACATCTGTCACACACTGATAACACACACACACACTAATGCAACCCCCACACCACGGCTCCTAGACTGAACACACACAGCAGCAGCAGCAGCAGCACCGCTTCACACTCTACACCAACACTGATTCATTTCATTTTACAATAGTTTAATGTGTAATTTGTTGATTTATTTTCATTTATTGTTGTACATTGGGGTGACACAGTGGCTCAGTGGTTAGCACTGTGGCCTCACAGCAAGAAGGTCGCTGGTTTGAGTCCCGGCTGGGTCAGTGTGTGTTTCTGTGTGGGGAATTAATGAACTAAACTGGCTGTAGTGTATGAGTGTGTGTGAATAAGTGTGTATGGGTGTTTCCCAGTACTGGGATGCAGCTGGAAGGGCATCTGCTGTGTAAAACATATGCTGGAATAATTGGCGGTTCATTCCACTGTGGTGACCCCTGTTTAATAAAGGAACTAAGCTGAAGGAGAATGAAAGAATGAAAGAAATGCATTACTTGCTGCTTCTTAGTTATTATGTGCTACATTTAACAGCAATGTTTCAATATAATTAAATGAGTGCTGTCAAACAATCATAACAACATGCAAATAATTATAATAAAAAATAATAATAATTAATAAATAAATAAAAAATATATATTTACATAATATTTGTGAGCTCACTTGTATAAATATTATGTGTCTATATAAAAATAAATAAAATACAAAAAATTCACAACTAAAATATTTAAATATATTTATATTTATTTCTAATTTGTATTAAATATAAATATGTAATTTATTAAAAACTTTTCTCCATTATATATACAAATATATATATAGTTTTATAGTTTTTACATATTTATAGTTTATATTTTTCCTGTTCCTGTTAAATCCTTCATTCATTCATTCATTCATTTTCTTGTCAGCTTAGTCCCTTCATTAATCCGGGGTCGCCACAGCGGAATGAACCGCCAACTTATCCAGCATATTTTTACACAGCGGATGCCCTTCCAGCCGCAACCCATCTCTGGGAAACACCCACACAAACTCATTCACACACACACACACACTAAAGACAATTTAGCCTACCCAATTTAGCCTGTACCGCATGTGTTTGGACTGTGGGGGAAACCGGAGCACCCGGAGGAAACCCACGCGAATGCTGGGAGAACATGCAAACTCCACACAGAAACACCAACTGAGCCAGCTGCTGATGTTCGAACCAGCGACCTTCTTGCTGTGAGGCGACAGCACTACCTACTGCGCATTTATTATTAATATTATTGAAATACTATTATTTGTTTACTTATTAATTGTACTCTAAATAGGTCACATAAATCTATCAAACATTATTTGTTAATTAATAATTGTTTTATTTTCAAATGTATTATACATACACAGTGTGCTTAATCCCGGGAAGACCATATTGCCCCACACTTCAGTTCACAGCTATAATGAGCAGGAGTGACCCTGTGATTGACAGCTCTGTCCACCAAGCCCCTCCCCCCGCCGCTGACACAAAGAGTAAGGCGTGGCTTAGTAATGATTGACAGGTCTCCCACGGGGGCTGCTGCATTTCTGCGGCGCTAAGCTGTAAATCAATGCTGCTTTTAAAGTGCTGATCAGAGCGTTTGGAGGAGCTGCAGACGGACAGAAGCTCTCAGCGATCACACACACACACACAGCTGCTCTGGTGCTGTAAAACAGGTCAGAGATCAGCTGATGGATAGACTGATTTCACTGAGGACAGCACACGCCACCTGCTGGCCAGACTGAAGCATTGATGAAGCGCTCAACCTAATATTAGCTTGCCTTCTGCCTCTCTGCTGAAAAACAGTGGTGGACAGAGTACTGGAAGATCATCAGAGGTGTGAAGTAACACTTTACAAATACTCAGACTACTATAAGTGAGTAGTTTTCCTCAGGAATTGTAATGTATTAAGCCTTTTTATAAATGTGAACTTTTACTTTCCCTTGAGTACATGTTTACTGCAGTATCTGTGCTGTTACTCCACTACTGTCCTTCACCCTGCATCACTACTTTATGAGGATTAGAAGAATCAGGTCTGTGATTCCTGTCCAATCAAATCACACAGAGAAGGTGAATCTCATCATAATGAACTTCAACACATGGGTGATTTATAATCTCAGCAAACTGTCTGGAAGCATTGAAAGTGTCCAAGAAGATGTCCAAAAACATCACACATTGACCCAGAGACTGTTTAGATGTTACTGATGAGATGCGGATGTTTACTGTATGATGACCGAAATAGCCTTAAAGAGTCACGAAACACCAGAACACATGTGTTGAGCTGTTGACAGTGGTATATGTGTCCCACACTGCTAAAAACACTATTAGGACACCTATATTTCACTAAAAAGTGTAAATTGGTTGTTTTTGCGTTATTTCAAGCAAATTCGTACTTCCGGTTTGAAACGAATTGTTGAAGCTGCGTCACGGTCATGAGATAATAGCGTGTATTCCAGCGTGCAGACTGGACGTCTGTGCCAGAGTGTGTCTTATTACGTCTTACAGTGTGCTGCATTAATGCATGAGTAAAGCTTGGTTCAAACCAATCAGCGCGCTCTGTTGTGCAACTTCATTAATATTCATTACTGTCACAGTGTTTAGACGACAGAGACGCCACGTTGTGTTGGCAAAACAAGCGTGAAGTGTTGCTTTTATAGTTTGCTGCAGTGAAGTTTTGTTTTCATTTTCTCTCTGTGAGAGCGCAGCTGGAGTCACGTGTGGATTAACAGTGTACGCGACGCTCCACAACAATAACTTACGTGTCTAAGGAGGATTATTGTTTACCTGAGAGCTGTTCTCATCTGCAAACGCTGAGATCCAGATTCGCTTTAGTCTCCTCTTAATAAAGACGCGGCTCTAGTTGCTGGTGATTGTCCTGTCTCTACAGATTTGGTAAGTGAGCGACCAGTGCTCTTTGTTTATTCAGTTTGTTCGTATTGAACTAACTATTGTAAACATGTTAGCACTACAACCAAACTTTAACCTCGTGTAGGGTTTTCACCGCATTTAGTGACCGGAATAACACACGCGGCTTTCTGACGCTACCTGCCGTGTGCATCTAAGTTTCCGGGAAATGCTGAGGAGTTTTTTTCTCTCATTCGCCGTGCGGTATCAAACATTGCATGAAAAATACACGCTTACAGCAGTTCCTCGAATCAAATATCTCGTTTGTCGCGAGGGACACGACTGAATTCCCTGAATGAAAGAGCCAAACTGCAGTTAAAGTCCACCATTTAATCATTTGGCAAATAATTTGACTACAGATGTCCATGTAGGTTAAACACCATCACTTTCTCTTGTGTGTGTGTGTGTGTGTGTGTTTTGACTCTGAAACTCGCGCGTGCCCAAATAGACACTCCCACACCCTCCCACTTTTCTTCCTCCGACACTCCCCCCTAAACAGAGGTGGACACGCCCACTTTTCTGACTTTTTCCAAAGTAGAGGTGTGAAAACACCCTGCTGAAACGAGGGGGTCTCATGGCCCTTTAAGCACCCAGCAGGCACAAGACACCAATATTGAAGTCAGATTGACGTTGTACCCTAACATCATGGACTTTGCATTTTGTTTGGAAATGAAAATTGGATTGACGTCCTAACTCAACGTCAGACCAACTTCCAACCTAAAATCAACCAAATATCAACGTTTAATGATGTTACAGCTTGAGGTTGTGTGGATGTTACCACTATGACGTCTATCAGATGTTGGATTTTGGTTGCCATAGCTGATGAATAAATATCAGTATTTGACATCAATATGACGCTGGTTTAAGATGCTGGCTCGACATTTCTAAAACAACCTAAAATCAATCAAATATCAACGTCATTCGATGTCATTATTGGACATGAAAATATCACTGTCCTTAATCGTAGTCACTTAATTTTGGTCACCTGACATCACAACCTAAATCTAACGTCTTATGATGTTGTGTGTCTGCTGGGTAATAACTAAATGCACTACAGAATGTTACGTTTACACACACATGCACAAATTACATGTGAATGCATCAGCTATATACAGCGTAATACTCACATGTTATGCTGTATAAAGGCATAGTGTAGCTCCACCCCTTAAAAAACAGCCAATAGTGTGTTGTTTCTCTCACAGCTCTGCCAGAGAGAGTGGTTGGGCTCAAGCACATCAAATGAACAGCCAATGAGAAGAGTGGGCGGGGCATGTCAGACCCTAGAGAGCATTTGATTGGTCATTAGATTTGTTAAGATACTGAAGTATGAGACGACGTAAAAAAACACTGTTTATTTCACAGGGACTTTAATGCCTGACTCACTCGGGGCGTCAGCGTCCACGCTTGACGGAGGGTGTGTCTGAAGTTGAGGCTGACGCGATCATCATAGCAGCGTCAGCCAATGAAATTAGTCCGCAAGCGACTACAGTCTGAGCTGGGGTATTCTCATAAAGCGATCTGATTGGCTGACGCTTTCATTGGCGGTTGAGAAGTTGAGTAATTCCCAACTTCTGCAGCGGGAAACGCCACTGAAGCAGCACAGATAGATCCACAATGCAGTTCAGCGTCACCCAGTCAAAGTGGATGAGAAGCGATGACGCTGACGCCAAGTGTGAATCGGGCGTAAAGATTTCTATAATCTATAACAGAGGAGAGATTATACAGTCTGCACAGTAGAGACATCATCACAGCTGTGGACAGACCATAGAGTGCTTTACAAGTGTGTGTGTGTGTGTGTGTTACTTGTATTCCTATTGTAATGAAGACCAAATGTCCCCGTAAGGATAACTGTATAAGTGTGTGTATGTGTGTGTGATGGGTAGTGTCACACTGTCCTGATGCCGCTGTGTGTGTGCGTGTGTGATGGGTAGCGTCACACTGTGCTGATGGTAAGGATAGCTGTATCTGTGAGTGTGTGTACCTTATATATCCCTAATGTTATGAGGATCAATTGTCCCCATAAGGATAGCTTTACAAGTGTGTGTGTGATGGGCAGTGTCACGCTGTCCTGATGCTGCTGTATGTGTGTGTGTCTCTGTGTGTGTGAGGGGTAGCGTCACACTGTGTTGATGCTGCTGCTGCGGTGTGTGTGTGTCTCTGTGTGTGTATGAGGTGTAGCGTCACTCTGTCCTGATGCTGCGGTGTGTGTGTGTGTGTCTGTGTGTGTGTATGAGGTGTAGCGTCACACTGTCCTGATGCTGCTGCTGCCGTGTGTGTGTGTCTCTGTGTGTGTATGAGGTGTAGCGTCACTCTGTCCTGATGCTGCGGTGTGTCTGTGTGTGTTTGTGTGTACTTTGTGTCCCTTACATTTTGAGAACCCTATGTCCCCATAAGGATAACTGTTCAAATGAGTGTGTGATGGGTAGCGTCACACTGTCCTGATGCTGCTGAGTGTGTGTGTCTCTGTGTTCGTGTGTGTGTGTGTCTCCTGCACAGGAAGCCATTTTGTTCCAGATCTGTGCAGGAGAGACAGCAGGTCTGATGAGCAGAAACAGCCTGACCAATGACAGATCAGTGTGTGTGAAAAACACTCAGAGACACGCGCTCGACCTCCCTGCTTCAGCACACACACACACACACACACACACTCCTCCTCCTCCTCTTTGTCTGTCTGCTTGTGTAACCGCTGCTGTTGGCGTTTGCTGTTTTCGCAGCGCTCTGCTTTAAGTGGTTTTCCTCTGATCAGGCACGTGTGTGTGTGTGTGTGTGTGTGTGTGTGTGTGTCTCTGCATCAAACAGAGAAAGATGTCAGGAGATGCTTGAGAGAATGCACACACGTTCAAGACTAGAGATCTGACATATGGATGTATCTGATCATGTACAGCTGAAGACTAAAGGATGAGCTCTGCTCTCATAATAATATGAACTTAATATTTGTCATATCAAACAAACTGTCTTTTCTTTACTATTCAGAGAAGAGAGTTTGTTGTCAGTCCAATTTAATGTATAAAAGTCAAATATTTCTATTAGACAAGACATTTTTAATATAATTCTATGCGGAGAGAAATCATTTATTAGTTAAATGCTCATGCTAATGATGCTATGACTATAGTAACTGATCTAATTATAGTTGCTATGGTGCTTTATAGTTGTTGATGTAGGAATTCTATTGTAGCTATGGTGACAACAACTACAGTATTCGATCTGGTGTGGTAATTCTATAGTTGCTATGGCAGGTTCATAGCCGGGGGAGTTCGGGTGGTTCGGAAGACCCACCCAGAACTTGTTCATTCATGAGCTCATTTGTCCTGTTTTGACTGCTAGGCCATCATAAACAGTAGAAATAACCCATCGATAAAGGCTTCAAGACCAAGCGGAATCCTGCTGTGGCTTCAGTTAAGTTTAGTTTTGGCCAAAGCAAAAATTATTCAAGAGTCCAACATCCAGCTGTGCAAGAAAACATCTGACATAAGTCATCTTTCGCCACTGTATTGTTTTTAAATAGAGAAAACGTTTGAGAGATATACTATATATATATATATATATATATATATATATATATATATATATATATATATATATATATATATATATATATATATATATATATATATATATATAAAATAGAGAAAACTACTTTTTATTCTGTAAATCTTGGACCTTATTCTTCAAAGAAAACATGACCAATAAAAAAAGTGTGGAGCAGCCAATATGAAAATCAATTTGAATATTATTTTGGCTATTGTTGTAATCCAAGAATTTTCAAATGAAAAATGGTAAAACTCTGAAATATTATTATTATTATTATTATTATTTTCATGTTTTGATTTTTAATTTTTCAATGGCCATATTCTGACCGAGGAGAGTTGAAAGTGCTGGCCAGTTTGCTTAATGTTTAATAATTTTTTTCTAATGATAAATGATGTAATACATTTGTATTTTAAACATATGTCACATTAATTTATTTTCAACAAAAACAAATAGTAAAGTCAAAAGGTGTGGTTATGAAGACCATCCGACAACATAATCCAGCTAAAATAGTGCTTAAAATGCCACTAAATTCAGTATTTAAATCTTATAAATTAATAGAAAATGAGGCAAATAACTGCAAAAAAGTCCAAAAAGAACCATGCCTTTTACCAGGCTGGCTACAGGTCTGTATGGTAACACAACAGCTACACTAATTGATCTGTTGTGGTGATTCTACAGTTGCTATGGTAACACAACAGCTACACTAATTGATCTGTTGTGGTAATTCTACAGTTACTATGGTAACACAACTACAGTAATTGATCTGTTGTGGTGATTCTACAGTTACTATGGTAACACAACTACAGTAATTGATCTGTTGTGGTGATTCCACAGTTGCTATGGTAACAATAACTACATTAATTGATCTGTTGTGATTCTACAGTTGCTATGGTAACAATAACTACAGTCTCGAGCCAAAAAGATTCAAACGGCTGCGCCCGCTCGTACGTGAAGACTAAGGTAATTAATAATTGATCTGTAATGGAAATTCTATGGCTGCTATGGTGACACAACAATTACTGTAGTAATTGATATCTTGTGTTCATTCCGTAGTTGCCATGATAACGACTATAATAATTGATCTGTTGTTGTAATTCTACAGTTGCTATGGTAACACAACTATAGTAATTGATCTGTTGTGGTAATTCTACAGTTGCTATGGTAACACAACAGCTCTTGCAATATAAACAAATGACCCAGTACTGTAGTTTTCTTCATAATTAGCATATGATGGTTTCACCGTTTAAAAACAACAACACTGCCTGGTATAAAAATAATAATATTATGAGAATGAAAAAACAAACAAAAGAAATTTAGCATTTAGAAGTTGCAGAGTTATAACAAGACATTTTTGAAGTCACTAAAACACAAGTATGCGTGCATCTTCTGTGAAACAAAAGTCCAACCGCAGTCTCTATGGACAGAATTAAAGTGTCCAGTGAATTACCAAACAAACTCAACAGTGCATGAAGTTACAAAGCCACAACAATCCACACAAACACACACACACACACACACACACACACACACAGGTCCATAAATCCACACACTCCTGCTTCAGAGTTCTGCATTAGAGAACGAGGGACAGACAGATGCTGGATTTACAGATGCTCCAACACACCCTCGCTCACCTGCTGGAGTTCACCTGCACACGTGTGTAAACGAATCTCATGCTTCATAAAGCTTCAGATGTGATATTTTCCAGGAAGGACTCGCTTTAGTGAAGCAGAAAGACTGAATAATGAGTCCCTCCATACGATCAAGCATTCACAACTCATTTTGCATCTGTACATTTACATCACATTTATCTGTTCAGAGGATGCTTTTATCCAAAGGAGGAGCAAAAGAGTCTAAATGACCTGACTCCCCACATGAAAAATACTATAGTAGTGAATAGAGTAGTCAGGGTATATGCAGGAATCCTAAAGGTCATTTCAATATCTTTTAAGACTTTTTAAAGACCTCATCACCACTTCAAGCTGTAATCAGGATCAAACCTTTGACTCAATAAACAGCTGTTAATGAACAGTTATAGTTAAATAAATCAATGGAGCACAACAATGCAGCAGAACTCAGATAAGTTCAGAAGAAACAAAGCTGGAGAGAATAAACTATGCGGTTGTTTTCAGCGACAGGCTTCAGCCACTGATTAAACTCGTCTTTCTCCAAACAGGAGTACACACACTTACATTTTCCCATTTTGCCGTCTGTTTTGCTCCACGGTTTCGCTACATGTAGAAAGCATTACATCACCTTCCTGCGTTTGTCGTAAATTACATGACATCACCTGGACGCACCAAGGCCTGAACCAATCGTGTGGATCGAGCACGCCGTTGTTAATATTAAAAGGAAAATAAATATATATTTATGTTTTTATGGAGTCAAACTCTTTGGACAACACTTAAACAAAATTTAAGACCTCGTAAAAATGTGATCAAGACTTTTCAAATCCTTTTAAGGGCCTAAATTTTCTCATCATTGATTGATTAACTATTAATAATTTAAGACCCCGCGAACACCCTGGAAGTGTTTTCCAAACCATACAACAGATAAATGAATCAGTTGTGGTGACTCTTTAGTTTCTATGGTAATACAACAAATACAGCAATAGATCTTTATTGGTAATTCTATAGTTGCTATGGTAACACAACAACTACAGTAATTGATCTGTTGTGGTAATTCTACAGTTGCTATGGTAACACAACAACTACATTAATTGATCTGGTTTGGTAATTCTACTGTTTCTATGGTAACAACAATTATACTAATCTATGTGTTGTGATAATTATATAGTTGCTATGGCAATCCAACAACTATTGTAATTGATCTTTTATGATAATTCTATAGTTGCTATGGTAACACAACAACCACAGGTAATTGATCTGTTGTGATAACTTTATAGTTGCTATGGTAACACACACAACTATCGTAATATAAACAAATGACCCAATAATGTATGTATGGTTTCTACAACTACAGGGTATATTATACTAGAATATATACACCACAGTTGACTGTAGTAAAAACTAAATGCTACAGTATGTTTTACACAGCGGACCCTTCCAGCTGCAACCCAGTACTGGGAAATACCCTTACACACTCATTCACACACACACTCATACACTACGGCCAGTGTAGTTGATCAGTTCCCCTATAGCGCATGTGTTTGGACTGTGGGGGAAACCGGAGCACCCGGAGGAAACCCACGCCAACACAGGGAGAACATGCAAACTCACAGAAACAGAAACTGTCGAGCCTCAAACCAGTGACCTTCTTGCTGTGAGGCCACAGTGCTAACTACTAAGCCACCACGTCACTGCACACTTTTTGATGTGGGTCAACTCCTCAACACAGTGTTTAATAATGTGCAGCGCTCGCATTAATGTACAGTAAATAGTCTCTCAGTCAGGCTCTTACTCCTCATGTTTAACCCCAGCTCAGCCCTGACCTGATGATCTGACACATCCAACACACTGTAAACACTGAAGACATGAGAGATCCGGAGGCCCGTTTGGCCCCTGAGAGCCTCCGTCTAAATGAAACACATTTGGATCAGACACATTCCCTGGAAAGATGGAAATATTTATCCGGCGTTGCACAACACTGGAGGAGCTTAAGACGGTTTGGGCAAAGACTGAAGCGCTTTCCTAAAATACCTCAGCACACACTTGTTGATTTAAATGAATGCATTATTGTTAAAAACACGGTGTTCTTGCATATGTTTCAGTGTAGTCAATATCCAGACGCATTTTAAAACTGGAATGTGCAGCAAATATTCACATTCATATACACTCTTCATCACATTATTTCATTCACTTATTTTCATTTTTGAGCCCTTTAACAGCGGAATGAACTGCCAATTTATCTAGCATATGTTTTATTGGGGATGCCCTTCCTGCCGCAACCCAGCACTAGGAAACACCCATACACTTTTATTCACACTCATACAGTATGGACAATTTAGCTCACCCAATTCCCCTATAGCGCATGTGTTTGGACTGTGGGGGAAACTGGAGCACCCGGAGGAAACCCACGCCAACACGAGGAGAACATGCAAACTCCACACAGAAACACCAACTGACCCAAGCAGGACTCGAACCAGCGACCTTGAATTGACACCGCTGCCAATAGCGTCACCCTCATCACATTATATGAGATGCTATTGTTTAGTTCTCTATTATACTATAAGGATCATTTTTGATGGCACTAACACTGAGTTACTGTCATTTACTGTGTTGATTGTGATTTACTCGCATCTTAAATGTGTCATCTTTCATCTTAAATGTACATCTATTTTAATGTCATCCACTGTTCACTCTTAAGGCGGTAATAGTCATGCATTTAGTCTTCTCCCACTGTTTAATCAAAGGGTGCAGATTGAAAAATACAGACCATAATACAGACACACGTGCAGACTCCAGAGTTCTGCTTTTGTACAGAAAAACCAATATTGATTTTATTAAAGCAGTTCATTAATATCACCTATATTCAGTGCAGAGTTTGTGTATTGCGAGGTCCCGGAACAGATTGGGGTAACGGATCCGGCATGTTACCCGAGGATGTAGTCGGAGGGGTGTTGCAGATGAAGGTTAAGAGCGGGGAAGGGGGTTGCCGCGGACGAAAGTCAAGAAGGTTGGGGAGTCGTGGAAAAAAGTGAAAGTGACCATCGGACGGAGGAGGAGTGCGGTTGAGGATGGGGATCGGTAAAATAAGGTGTTGAATCAGATTTCAGAGGTAAGGCCCATAGATATATATACACTAGATGTCGCCTGGCCTATTGTTGTCTATTGGACGGAATGCGTCAATAGTGCCGCCATCTTGCTACAGTATAGCGCTCCTTTGAAATGAATGCGGGACCAAGGTACAGTGGAGGACTGTGACCATCCAAAGCCAGAGATATACACATATACACATATATCTATGATCGGAAGTTTTCCTGGATGTTAGTATGTAATTTTTATTTTGTAATTACGAAAATTATAACTTGACATCACTTTTCTACATTGATGGATCAGTGACCGCACGGCCATTCCTGACTAAGAGCTTGTGTTTGAGTGTACAGAAATGTACTATTCACCCTCCCTGTTAAATTTAATCTAATCATGTCCTGAAACACAGCTCCTCTCCTGCTTTCACTGCTCATACTGACGGAGGGAGCGATTCATTTGTGAATGAATCCCCCGAACGACTCTTTCACTAACGTTAGCCGACAATAATACAAGTTTCTGGCAGCGCAGCATCTCGTTGTCATATTTCTTTTGCATTGTTTGCTGATTTTATTCAACAAAACTAGCATAAGCCGAGTGTTTAGTGCGAGTTGGAGCTGCTTTGCCGTATGGTGAATGCAGTAAGTGACTGTTATCATCAATAACGTGACCTGATTAGCACAAAAGTTCAGAACACACAAAAACAGAAAAAAACTGAATATTACCTATGAAATGTTCTGCCTTTGTGCTTTGTTTTCTTTGTTTGCTCGTTACTGCACCCGTAGACAGCGCTAAAGTCCCGCATCTTCACGCAATAACACTGTCTTGACTAGTGCGGTTGAATGACATTTGTCCTGGGAGCACTGTACCAATGTGGCGGCGCTATTGACGCATGCTCAGCGTCCCTATGCAATATCTAGTGTATATATCTATGGGTAAGCCCTGCCTATATTGTTATCTATTCAGTAAGGTAAATTTAAGTTTTATAACCTATTTAGTTTTCCCAGAGATGGGTTGCTGCTGGAAGAGTATCCACTGCGTAAAAACGTGTTGGATAAGTTGGCGGTTCATTCCGCGGTGGCAACCCCGGATTAATAAAGGGACTAAGCCGACAAGAAAATGAATGAATGAACCTGTTTAGTAAGATGAATTTAGTTATTATAACCTACTTTATAAGATTGGTACTATCAGCTATGCTGATGACACCCAGATCTACTGAGCCTTATTGCCTAATGACTACAGCCTAACAGCCTCTGCCAATGCACTGATGAAAAGAACAGTTGGATGTGCCAAAACTTTCTTCAGTTAAACAAAAAGAAAAAAAATTGCGTTTGGGAACAGGGATGAGCTTCTCAAGGTGAATGCGTACCTTGGCTCTAAAGGTCAAACAACACAAAACAAGGTCTAGAATCTTGGTGTGACTCTGGAGTCAGATCTGAGTTTCAGTAGTCATGTCAGAGCAGTCAGTAAATCAGCACACTGTCATCTCAAACACACTGCAGGAGTCAGATTATCCATTTCCAGTGAGGACTCAGAGAAACTTGTTGATGCTTTTATCAGCAGCAGGGTGGATTACTGTAATGCTCTCCTCATTGGCCTTCCTAGAAACACAGTTATTCAGTTACAGCTCATCCAGAACGCTGCGGCCAGGATTCTGACCAGAACCAGGAAATCAGAGCACATCACACCTGTCCTCAGGTCTCTACACTGGCTCCCCGTTACATTCAGAATAGAGTTTACAGTATTATTACTGCTCTATACATCACTGAATGGCCAAGGAGCTCAATACATTACAGATATGCTCACTGAATACAAACCCAACAGACCACACAGATGTGTAGGATCAAATAAACTAGAAACTCCAAGAGTTCAGTCAGAGCAGGGTGAATCCGCCTTCAGCTCCCTGCTGGAGTCAGCTTCAGGAAATGATCAGATGTGCTCCAACATTAGACACGTTCACATCAAGACTGAACACACATCTGTTCAGCTGAGCCTTTACTGACTGAGCACTGTGCTGTGGCCCACAGATCGCACTATTATGGGTTTCTTTTCTTCTTTTTCATTCTTTTATAACCTGTTTAACACATTTTCATCTGTATTTCTCGATTTCCATATTGTTTGTTTCTATTTTATTGTCTCCTTTATTCCTGTTTATGTAAAGCACTTTGAATTGCCGCTGTGTATGAGATGTGCTATAGAAATGGACTGGCCTTGCCTTAGGATTAAGGACTTTATCTGATGTCCACACACTTTTCAAAGCTTAAAAACTGTCTGACTGGACTAAACCCTGAGCGTTTGGAAGGATGTCCACAACTGTACAAACCCTGAAAAACACATGAAAGTATTGACCAGCAGACCAATCACATGAAGCAAACGCTCTTCTGCAAGCACATCTGCAGGACACTTGTTTGATGTTGCATGAGTGTGTGTGTGTGTGTGTGTGTGTGTGTGTGTGCGTCTCGCAGCAGGGGTTGACTTTAAACGCACTGTGACCTTTACCCTCCAATCAAGCCACTTCACAAACTCCTGCGCTGATTTATTTGCAGCTATAAAAGCGTCTCTGTGCTCCGCATCTGATCTGCTATTTAACAACAACAACAACAACAGTCTTCAGAAATGTAGGCCATGACTGGATCAAGCTGACGGCGGAGAGAACACCGCGGTCGTAAATGTCACCAATGCAAACCAGCTGTTGGAGAATTAAAAGCACCTCCATTTTCTCCTCGCACTTCAAACGCAGCAAAAGTCAAGCGTCAGAAGACGGGCAGCCATGTTTCTGTGCGCATCTGAAGCCGCTGTGCTGTCGGTGTGTGTGTGTGAATGACGCTCCGCTCGGCTTACCGGGACACGCGCAGCCTCCCACCGACATCTTCTCACATGCCGTCGCTGGAGCCGCAGCCGGACGCGGGAATGGAGACGCTCAGATTCTCCTGCGCTGCTGCTCCGGACCACCGAGACTGCTGCTGATACTGCTGCTGCTCACATGGGCGTCTGTTTCCACACACACACACTGAGAGAGAGAGGGAGGGAGAGAGGAAAAGAGAAGGAGAGAGAGGGAGAGAGTAGGAAAGGTTAAAAAAAGAACAAGCACAAAGGAATGAGAGCAGAGAGAGAGAGAGAGAGACGGAGACGCGGGAGTTGCAGTTCACTGGCTCTCATTAGTGTGCAGAAAACAGCACTGCTGGGGGGAGAGACAGAACCACAGACAGATGAACAGACAAACAGAACCACAGACAGAGAAGACTACAGACGGACAGAACCACAGACGGACAGAACCAAAGACAGAAAGACAGACAGAACCACAGATGGACAGAACCACAGACAGACAGACAGAATCACAGACGGATAGAACCCCAGACAGACAGACAGAACCACAGACAGACAGACAGAACCACAGACAGACAGACAGACCCACAGACAGTTAGACAGAACCAGTAACAGACATTACCACAGAACAATAGACAAACGAACAGACAAAAGCACAGATGAACAGAAACCAAAAACAGATGGACTGATCCACAAATAGACAGAACCAAAGATGGACAGAACCACAGACAGAACCAAAAACAGACAGAACCACAGAATGACATACAGAAAACAGACAGACGGACAGAACCACAGAGAAATGGACAAAACCATGAACGGACAGAGCCAAAGACAGACTGGCAGAACCACAGAGAGAGGAACAGAACAACAGACAGACTGAACCAAAGACAGCAGGACAGACAGAATTACAAACAGATGGATAAACAAAACCATAGACGGACCAAACTACAGACGGCAGAACCACAGACAGTCAGAACAACAAACAGAACCCCAGACAGACAGAACCACATACAGACAGACAGACAGACAGACAGACAGAACCACAGACGGGCAGAATAACAGACAGAACCACAGACAGATGCACAGAACTACAAACAAGACAGACAGACTTCAAATCTACCAGAGTAGACCGACGTAAATGTGAACCCAAAGGGAACCAGCAAAACACAACTTTTTCCAGAACCTTTGCTCGAAATTTCCTAAAGAGAAATCACAGAGTTTTGGCATTTCAAAATCAACTTCATTGCGATACACGTTCAAATGTGCGGGTGTTGCTCATTTTCTGATCAGTCTGATGATTTCCAGCAGTTTCTGTTAGCAGTGACAGACGTCATACTGCAGCCACACTTCAGTGCAAACACACTGAGCTCATAACACACTGCCTCTCTTGCTTTTTCAGACAAAATACCTCTGGCCCCGTTCCAAAACCTAGCGAGCTGCCTATAGAGGGGGCATTGTTAGTCAGCAAAGATGCAAAGCTCTTCTAAAACACAGACAGTCCTGTCCGTATGATCACTGAACTTCACACTGCAGTCAGCCGTGTTCATTTGCAGATGAAACAGCAGATCTGAAACACAAGATTAACCTTCTGCTGTTTATCAACACTACACAGAGAATCAATAGAGAATCTGAACACAAACACATGTGGGTGCACAAGGTCTACCATGCAGCAGTATAATACCCACATACAAATACTACAGTGGTTTAGAGGAAGTCTTACAATGTTTTTCAACCTTATTCTAATTAATTATTATTATTATTAAGTACTAATATAATTGATCTGTTGTGGTCATTCTATAGTTGCTATGGTGATGCAACAATTATTATAATTTATCTGTTGTGGTAATTCTACAGTTGCCACGGAAACACAACTATAGTAACTGATTTGTTGTGAATTCTATAGTTCCCATGGTAATAAACCAACTACATTAATTAATCTGTCGTGGTAATCCAATAGTTTCCATGGTAAAGCTGTGCTCACACCAGAGTTTGAGTTTGCGAAATTCTGTCGTACGGCTCTGCGAAAAGGAGCGGGATTAAACAAGATGATTAGACGTTTAAAAAGCGAGCGATTGCTCCATATTTTAAATTTCTGTCCAGAGAGGTCATGTTTTGATCCTCGATTGGTCTCACGCTGTCTAGTGATGCAATTTTGCAGGTCAGAGTTCACCAAGCTTGAACTTTGCACTGCAGCAACCTGCGAAACTTGACGCATGACCCTGCGTTTCCGGTCTGACGCATTCGCGTGCGTATGAATGGAAGTCTATGGGAGGAAAAGCCCAGTGTGACCACAGCTTTACACAACTAGTAATTGATCTATTGTGGTAATTCTACAGTTGCTATGGTTACACAACAACTATAGTAACTGATCTGTTGTTGTAATTCTACAGTTGCTATGGCGATGCAACAATTAATATAATTTATCGGTTGTTGTTGCAATTCTATAGTTGCTATGGTGATAACACAACTATAATAATTGATCTGTCACAGTAATCCTATAGTTCCCATGGTAACACAACAACTATAGTAGTTGATCTGTTGTTGTAATTCTATAGTTACTATGGTGATGCAACAATTATTATAATTTATCCGTTCTAGTAATTCTATAGTTGCCACGGTAACACAACTATAGTAATTGATCTGTTGATCTGTAGAAATTCTATAGTTGCTATGGTAACACAACAACTACAGTGATTGATCTGATCTGTAGTAATTCTATAGTTGCTATGGTAACATAACAACTATAGTGATTGATCTGTTGATCTGTAGTAATTCTATAGTTGCTATGGTGATGCAGCAATTACTATAATTTATCTGTTGTAGTAATTCTATAGTTGTCACGGTAACACAACTATATTAATAGATCTTTTATTGTAATTCTATAGTTGCTATGGTAACACAACAACTATCGTTATATGAACAAATCACCCAATACTGTAGTCTTCAACAGCTATAGTGCATATTATACTACAACAAACACTAGTTTGAATGTAATAAATAATAAATTACACAACAGTATTGATTAGTTTATTAGTTCATTATAGTCAACACTACAGTATGCAAGAGCTTTCTTTGTAAATAATATAATATATGCAGTAAAAGGCATGTTACTATATTATGGTTCAAAAACACTATAATCTTTCCAATAAATGACTATAGTATAATTCATGTAGTTATACAATAATACAATTAAAACAACAACATATGTCAAACATAACTCTCCATTATTCTACAAGCCTAGCAACGGTTGCTGCCCGCCTAACATCTCCCTCACTCATTAAAGATAAACACTCTTACTGTTCGCTTTAAAAGACAAACCTTTCCCATTACTGACAAAACACCTGTCAGAGCGTTCACAGCTCAGCCTCTGAAGCATCATCAAAGACAGAAGAGATAAAGCCAGCAGAGATGTGAGGATGATGTCTCGTGTTGACTTGAAGAAACCCTCTCTCTCTCTTAGAAGTGTCTACATGTGTTTGAAGAAAGCAATTTTCCACACAGTGTGAGAGCAAAGAGAACTGACTTGTACTGACTATTACTGTACAGCCTGCCCACACATCTGCACATCCCTATGAGACATGGATTTATTCTCCATGTTAAAAGTGCATGTTGATTTCCTCATCTGCAGTTTGGTCTCAGACCTTTGATCACTACTGTATGCATGTATACAGAGGTTGATATGCAAGGAAAAATAATAAATGCACTGATAAAAATATAAAAAATGTGAGATGTTAAGATAAAATATTATTAATAATAACCATTTTATTGAAGGCAAAAAACAATAATTAAATTAATATTTTAATATTAATATAAAATATTAATTATTTTATAATTATTATTTATTTTCCTTCGGCTCCCTTATTTATTAGAGCTCGCCACAGCGGAATGAACCGCCAACTATTCCCGCATATGTTTTACACAGCGGATGCTCTTCCAGCTGCAACTACAACATTGCAAGATTTAATAATAACATTAAACATAATAAAATTATAATGTTATTTGTGGTACATATAAAGCTAATAAAGAAATAAAAAGGCAAAAAACACTAATTAAATAAATATTATAAAATTAACATAAAATAGTATTAATTATACAGTAATAAAGCTAATATAAATTAACTGATAATCACATATAATTTTATATTAATTCAAAAATATAAAACAACAATATTTCATGATTTATAAAAAATAAAATACTAATAACAATTATTTTTTGATTAATATAAATCTTTCTGTCTCTAAATATTAAAATAACAACATTTCAAACATTATCTTAATATTCTAACAATAATAATTTCAGATTTTTACAAAAATGTATTTTAAATATAAACTTTATTCATTCATTCTCCTTCAGCTTAGTCTCTTTATTCATCAGCACACAGCAGAATGAACCACCAACTATTCCAGCATATGTTTTACACAGCAGGTGCCCTTCCAGCCGCAACCCATCACTGGGAATCACCCATACACACTCATTCACACACACACACTGGCCAATTTAGTTAATCAATTCCCCTATAGCGCATGTGTTTGGATTGTCCGGAAACCGGAGACACAGTGTGACACCACAGAGACACTGTGCCACCAATATTCATTATAGATAGATAAAAAGGAAAAATAATAATAATAATAATAATAATAGAGATAAATTAATAAAATATAATTTTAGATTAATAGAAAAATATAAAACAATATTTCAATATTTAATAATAACAATAAAATAATTATATTTGTAGTACATATATAACTAATAAAGAAATAAAAAGGCAAAAAAATATTGATTAAATACATATTATAATAATCATATAAAAGAATATTAATTATGAATTAATGAAATTAATTAAGATAAACTAACAGCAATAATAATATATAATTTTGTTATTTCAAAAATTTTAAACACCAATATTGCAAGATTTACAAATATTTAAATAATATTTTTTCTTAATGAAAATTATATAAAACAATTAAATAATCATGTATTTAATATAAAATAAAATACAACAATAACAATAATAAAAAGAACAATATTTCAAAAATATAATAATATATTCTAACAATAATACACATTTCACATTTTTCACAAATTTATTTCAAATATATACTTTTGAATTATTAATATTTTTATAATTCAGAGTGTTTTGAAAAATTTCTAATAAAACAAATAATCAACAAGAGTATTAATTTCACAACTTGACAAACACACACTCTCTGTCTTACACACACACTCTCAGTGCTGCTGGAATGGAGCTCATTACAGTGGAAACAGAAAGAGAGAGCAGTGACGGGGGTGAGTTCACCCAGAGAGGGCACCGTCACCATGGAGATGTGGCAGATCTCTCTCTCTCTCTCACACACACACACACACACACACACGTTTGCCCTTGACAGACGACAGCCGAAATGACAAATCAATTCACCCTGAGCAGGACTACACTGGCGCTCTGCAATACGTAACAATTAGAGGCTCTGTGATTGGCTGCAGTTCCTCTGACATCATCATTATAACTGCATCATCAGGTGTCGCTCCTCAAGCACTTTCTAATTACAATTGATGTATCTGTTAAATCTCTTACATTGAGTAAAAAAGGGGCGACGCAGTGGCTAAGTGCTGTGGCCTCACAGTCAGGTCACTGGTTTGAGTCTCAGCTGGGTCAGTTGGTGTTTGTGTGTGGAGTTTGCATGTTCTCCTCATGTTGGCGTGGGTTTCATCGGTGTGCTCTAGTATTCCACACAGTCCAAACACATGCGCTTTAGGGCCCTAAACTGGGCTGAAAGGGCATCTGCTGTGAAAAACATATACTGGAATAGTTGGCGGTTCACTCCACTGTGGTGACCCCTGATTAATAAAGGAGCCGATGGAAAATGAATGAATGAATAAGACATGATGGATTGTTTGAAAAATGGGGATGATTATTTTCAGAATGTCACTGAGTAGGTGCATGTGTGTGTGTGTGTGTGTGTGTGTTTGTGCACATATGAGTATGTGAGTGAGTGTGTGAAAGTGTCTGTGGGAGTGAGTGCGAGACGGTGTGTATGTGGGTGAGTGAGTGAATGTGTGTGACAGTGTATGTATGTGCGTGAAAGTGTCTGTGTGTGTGGGAGTGAGTGTGAATGTGTGTGTGAGTGTGTGTGTGACTGTGTGGGAGTGACTGAGTATTTGTGTGTGTGTGCAACTGTGTGTCGGAGTATGTTTGTATGTCAGTTTGTGAGTGTGTATGATTCTGTGTATGTGTGTGTGTTTGTGTGCTCGCGTATGAGTTTGTGTGAATGTGTGGGAGTGAGTGAGAGTGTGTCTGTGTGTGTGTGTGTGTGTGTGTGTATTTGAGTGAGTGTGTGCGTGTGTGTTTGAGTATGTGTGAGAGTGAGTGTGAGCCTCTGTGTATATGCAAGTTTGTGTGTGTGTGCGTGTGTGTGTATGAGTTTGTGTATGTGTATTTGAGTGAGTGAGTGAGTGAGCTAGTGTATGTGTGGGAGTGAGTGTGAGCCTCTGTGTATATGTAAGTGTGTATTTGAGTGAATGAGTGTGTGTTTGCGTGGGTGCGTGTGTTTGTGTGTGTATGAGTTTGTGTGAGTGTGTAGGAGTGTGTGTTTGTATTTGTGACTGTGTGAGTGTGTGTGTGTGTTCAGTCCTGAGCCTCTTTCCTATGTGATGAAGCTCTTCCTCAGGTTTTGCTCTTCACACACACACACACACACACACACACACACACACACACACACACACGTTCTTCCTGCTCAGCTCTTTACAGTGTACAGTGTAGTCTCTCTCCGGCTGTTCTGGGATCAGTGTATCGGATGCGTCCCGCTGGCAGCAGCTCATGGTGTCAGGTTAAAGGTCAGGGGTGCTCCATGGTGACGGATGATGGTCTTTGTGGACTTAAACACACACACACACACACACACACACACACGTACACATATACATTCTCAGATACACACAGAAACACACAAACTCACTTGCATACATTAACACACACAAACACACACTCACAGACACTAACATACACACATGTACCCACACACAACCACACGTGTGTTTGTCTTTGTATCGTGTGTGCCTGTGTGGTTGTGTGTGTGTGTGTTTTCTTTTCTCTTATTTCTTGGTGTTTTCTGCCAAACTCTGAGCAGCCGCTGATCCTGAACACAAGGCTGAAGCGGGACAGAAATGCAGGAAAATCACCAGCAGAAGAATCTGTGTGACCTGTGTGTGTGTGTGTGTGTGTGTGTGTGTGTGTGTTTGTGTCCAGATAACACACATCTTTCTGCACAGATCCGGAAGGTGACCCACTTTCACGAGCTCCTTCTGCTTCACAACACACACTGGCCCTGATTCAACAAACACACACACACACACACACACACACACACACACACACACAACACTCTGCTGACTCTGCTAGAAAACACACACACACACACACACCACTGATCCTGGGATTCTCTGGCTGTGTAATATACAATAAATAAAAGACTCCTGCTCCACGTTACGCTCTTATTTTATTCTCCTATTTCACTGTTCATTCATTCATTTTCTTTTCAGCTTAGTCCCTTTATTAATCTGGGGTCACCACAGCGGAATGAACCGCCAACTCATCCAGCATATGTTTTTTAGCAACGGATCCCCTTTCAGCTGCAACCCAGCACTGGGAAACACCCATACACACAGTCATACACTATGGCCAGTATAGTTGATCAGTTCCCCTATAGCGCATGTGTTTGGACTGTGGGGGAAACCGGAGCACCCGGAGGAAACCCACACCAACCCCGGGGAGAACATGCAAACTCCACAGAGAAACACCAACTGACCCAGCTGATGCTTAAACCAGCGACCTTCTTGCTGTGAGGCGATTGTGCTACACACTGCGCCACCACATTTCTCTATTTTGTGCTAATAATTCTTCATCTTTTGGATAAACTCAGTCTTACACTCCAGGCTGAAATAGCAATACATTTACAATATTTGATGTTAATGCATGTGAAATGTTTAAAAAGTGTTTAATATTTATATATATATATATATATATATATATATATATATATATATATATATATATATATATATATATATACATATATATATATATATATATATATATATATATATACACACATATATATATATATACATATATATATATATATGTATATATATATATATACATACATATATATACATATATATATATATATATATATATATATATATGTATATATATATATATACATACATATATATATATATATATATATACATATATATGTATATATATATATATATATATATGTATATATATATATATATATATATATATACACACACACACATATATATATACACACATATATATATATATATATATATACACACATATATACACACACACACACATATATATATATATATATATATATATATATATATATATATATATATATATATATATATATATATATATATATATATAGGCTTTATTCTTAATGATTTTCTCTGAAGTTTTAAATAAAGTAAGAAAAATATATTTTATTTTATAGCCAAAATGACGCCTTTGTTCTTGGAATTTAATTACTGTTTATTCGCAACAATTTATAAAGATTATTAATAACTTTTTTGTTGAAACATAATTTTTTTTATTTAAGAATTTAGGAGACTTTTTTTCTCAATTTAACAGCTCTCAAAACACAACAACTTTATTCTCAACACTTAATTAGTTTATTTTCATCATTTAATTGGATAAAGTTGATTCAACATAACATCTTAGATAACACTTTGTATTTAATAGACTAGTATAGAGTGGTGACTGGCTTTTTTGTTTTGTTTTTTACCCCATTCACCTGCAGTGTCTTGCTTCAAAAATGGGTACTCAATTATAATTACACTAGACTTAAGTAATTATTTAGTTTTTAGTGAAGCATTTTAAGTGAACAATAGTGCTTAAACTTAATGCCAATGAATTGAGACAAAAATCAGAAATGTAAGGTAACAAATCACAAATATTCAGATTACTGTAATAGAGTGGAGGAACTATGACGTCAATTTGTATGCAAAAATTTGTATGTGTTCGTGGCTAACACAAACTCAAGATACTTTCACGTTTTACTCTACAACATAAAACACATCAGCTACAGCACACTCTTGAATTTTTAAATCGATTATGCTTCTTTTAAAAGACGGCTGCTATCAAGTTGCTAAATGGGACTACAGGTGGTGTCGGAGACATTATACGTCATCAAGCTGATCTGGTCTGGAGCGCAGCCCGCTTGCGTTGGGCATTTGGATTAGTCTGTGATTTAAGTATTTACATAAATATTAATTTTCAGTTTGTAGTATTTTTTGTAATTAGGAGTTAATATTGTGTGTTAATATTGTAAGACAAATAAATTTTGTAAACCGTAAAGCAAAACAAACTGAATTTCCCATGTAAAAACTTTCCAACACGCACATAGGTCTATATAGGTCTATGTGTTTTTGCGTATTTGTTTTATTATGTAGCATGGATTATAATATAATAAACCCAGAGAGTAAATCTTTGTCGAACACCATGTTTGTAAAAATAAGCTTGTAAAGTCGTCTGTAGCAGGGCGGTGCTGACGTCACAGGCGAGCACCCTGAAGGTGCTGTAGTCAGTTTAAAGCCTGTTAGCTTTTCAGTTCTTGCGTTTGCATTTAAGATCTAAAAGTGTTAAAGTTGTATTTTCGTGTGAGGATTATCCGGCTGGACAAAATGTGTAAGTGTAGTGAACAGTGTTTGAACACAGAGCATATTATTCGCAATCTTCGAAAAACCTATGGGAAAATCCTATAGGAATTTCATCAAGGGAACCAGTTTTATGCTAGCTGCCGATTAGCCTACAAAGTGACGTCGTAGTTCCTCCACTCTATTGAGTGTTTTTTTCCCAGAAGTTGTAACATTAATTCAGTTTAATTCACAGAATTTTTACATAGTATGTTGTGTACTGTAACCTCAAACTTTTTGGTCACATCCATAACGCATGTCTATTTTCCTCATTTAAAATATAAAAAATGTTTAGAGACTGATATTTTTCTGATGCCATACTGTGGTGAGATGTTTTAAAAAATATAAACAGATGTTTTAAAATAATATTACCATATACTTTCGGGGAATGCATGTTTTGAGATTTTACGGCAAATGTCACATCTGTAACACTGGAAATGTTATGATATTTGACAAGTTAATAATAATAAAGAAATACCTGACAAATCCGACCACTAGATGCCACTGTCTTCCGTCATCCTGATTAAATACGTAAAAAATCAATCAAATATGTATAATAAAGTAAAAAAACAATCACCGCGTTTTATAAAATAGTCAAACTCCTCCATCTGAGGTGAAGCGTTTTGGCGGTAAAAGGCTGTTGCCTGGCAACTGCAGCGAAGGCCGTTTTTTTTGTGCTGTCATTTTCCCGGGAACCTCCGCGCCACGTGACCCTCCGGGCGCCTCGTGTGCAACTCTCTTTTTCCAAATCAAAATGGCGGCGCCGCATGGCGTAAAACTGAAGGATTTAAAGTGTGATTTTACGGACACCACAGCGGCACAGCCTCCACAGGACGCTCAGGTCTTATATGTGTTTCTGTTATGCATCCGCAGATGTCGATATGAAGATGTTTTATTGCTGATCATGTGTAGAAAAGACGCTCAGCATGTGAACACGTGGACATGAACGCGTGCTCGAGACGGATGTGAACTTACACACGCGGTTAAAACGACGAGAAACGCGCTGTTTAATTGAGTTATTAATCACAGCTGCTGGGGTTTATCGGTCAGTGTCGTCAAAGTGTTCGAGTGGCGTTAATGAACTGCACGTATGAGGTTTAATGTCGTATGAATGATCGCACGCCGGCATTTACACGGCCATATGCTGGAACTTGACGGACTATTATAAATTGTCGAAAATAAACTGCATTTTGAACCAATAATGTTGAGTTATGTCGCTATTGGATGTGTTTTTGAGAGGATATGTGCTAAATTATAATGAAACGGCTTTAAAATAGCGGCGTTCTGCTGTCACGTGATGTGACTCTGCTGATGATCATATATAAATGAACGAAAGTCTGGATTATTATGAGTTCATTAGGCCTGTGAAGGGGATTATCTGCTGTGTGTGAGAAATATAACGCTGGTGTGTGTGTGTGTGTGTGAGAGAGATGTCCTTGATGACGTGTCTGACACACACCTGTCTGTCTGAATCATCAACACTGAATGAATGAATGAATGAATGAATGAATGAATGAATGAATGAACAGCCATTCATGTGTTCACATCCACATGTCTACACTCATTAAAATTAACAAATGAAATAAAGTAACTCATATTAAGAGTTCTGCTTAGTTTATTTTGTGTGAACTTGTTCAAGAATACCCAGTTGAGATCTACACACTACATATAGCGCTACTGAAAGTTTATAAATGAAGTTTTTATGTGCTTAAAATTCACATAATTCATATAAAACTACTGTAATATAAGGCAATTGTATGTGTATGTATATGTATATATATACACACACATAATATATGCACACACGCGTATATTTAATCATTCTTTCATTGCTACTACCTTAAATATGAAAAGCTTTCATCATGTAAGTATATATAGTAGTAATTATTATTTTGGCTATAATATTGAAAGACTGAGACATTTTCTAAGAGTTTAAATTAACAATATGGAGAAATTTAGCACTTTTTGAGGGCCAGTTCAACCAAAAATTAAAATTCTGTGCTAATTTACATGCTTATAAACATTTATAACCCAGTAAATGATCAGGGAAATGCTAATCTTTGGGTAAACTATGGGTGTTTAACTCTGAGGTCATCCTCTTAAATTATAATCCGAATACTGCATTTTACAGGATATGTCATATAAGTTCTCGTATAACTGCAGGACTGTTGTAATTCCTTATCATTATGCCTTTACTGCTTTGACCCGACTGTAAGATGGAGTTATTATGGAGATTGGATCTGACAGTGTCTTGCTTGTCTGCTTTTACCCGCAGGTGGATTTTGGAAAGCATGACCTCTTTGATCTGGACGTGGTGAAGATCTCTGATGCTCTCCATGGCAGTCTGGATCCCTCCATTCTGTCCATCTTCCAGGAGAAGACGAGTACGGAGAGTGTGGAGAGCGAGGCGTCTCTGCTGTGCGCGCTGACTGAGATCCTGGACAGTGTGGATGTGGAGTCGCTGTCTCCGTTCGACACGCTGCCGGACGCCGAGATATTCGCTGCGCACAAGAGTTCAGGCCACACGGTGAGGGACTAACACACACTTTGTTATGACTTTGTAAACACAGGTACAGACACTGGAGCGTTTTAAAGCCGCGGTTCATTAGAGGATCGCTCGTATGTCAGCTTAAAGACGTGACTCTGAAAGTGTGTGTATCTGTGGTTACACTCGGTAAACAGCGGTGAGTTTGATGAACTGATGACCTTCACGGCCAATCACAGTCATTTCTGTTGAGCATATGAACACAATGGCAAATCAGAGCTGTTTAAGAACACACTCAACAGCGCTCGCATGTTAGCAGAAATGGACATTTTTAAACTTTCATTGGTATCGATTGGTACTGAATTCCACTATTGTGACAACACTAGTGTGTGTATACATACACAAAGATAGTATTGCCCCATCTGATTGGTCAAAATGATAAAGTTAATGTAATTTATCAAACTTTTTTTATATATTGCATATACTATTATCAAGATAATGATCATTTTGCAGGTCTAATCTCTGCCACATATTATCCTGTGACAGCAACTCATATATTAATGTAAAAAATATGAATTCTGCTTTACTGTGATCTATAAACCAACATCCACAAATAGACATTGATGACTGGTTATGTGGTAAATGTTCTCATATGTTGATTTATACTTCTTTTTTCCCCCCATCACAGCTCAGGAATCTGCTTCATGCTCCAGAGCCGTCATCAAATCAACACCCAAAAAACCCACAATCAGCCGCTTCAAAGTCCAGAAGAGTACGTTTCCTTTTCCTTTATCCAGTTATGATGTACAGTTACTCACCGGGCGAGTTCCTGGCACACCCAGATATCATGACGGAAGAACTGAACATAGATGTGTGTGTGACTTGAGCTGTTCTCTCTCTCTGTGTGTGTGTATCTTCTATTGGTTTGTGTTGTATGTAGAGGGCAACAGATCATTTACATTTAGTCATTTAGCAGAGGCTTTTATCCAAAGTGACTTACAAATGAGGACAAGGAAGCAATTTACACAACTATAAGAGCAACAATGAATAAGTGCTGTAGGCAAGTTTCAGGTGTGTAAAGTGTAAGAAGCAAAATATTAGTCATTTATTATTTTTTTATTTATTTATTTTTGTAGTTAGTTGAGGAGCCAGAGAGGCAATTGCAGATTAGGAAGTGAAGTGGAGACTAAATAGTTGAGTTTTTAGTGGTTTCTTGAAGACAGCGAGTGACTCTGCTGTTCTGATGCAGTTAGGGAGTTCATTCCACCAACTGGGCAGATTGAACGCGAGAGTTCGGGAAAGTGATTTCTTCCCTCTTTGGGATGGAACCACGAGGCGACGTTCATTCACAGAACGCAAGTTTCTGGAGGCCACATACATCTGCAGAAGTGAGAGCAGATAAGGAGCAAAGCCAGAAGTCGCTTTGTAGGCAAACATCAGAGCTTTGAATTTGATGCGAGCAGCAACTGGCAGCCAGTGCAAACGGATGAGCAGCAGAGTGACATGTGCTCTTTTAGCTTCATTAAAGACCACTCGTGCTGCTGCGTTCTGGAGCAGCTGAAGAGGCTTGATAGAGTTAGCTGGAAGCCCAGCTAGTAGAGAGTTGCAATAGTCCAGTCTGGAGAGAGCGTGAGCTTGAACAAGGAGTTAAGCTGGATACAGTTGAGGCTAAATTGTTTGTTAATATTTTTATATTATATTTATTTTTTATATTATTATTTTTATAATATCACCCAAGTGGTGTTTAACAGAGCAAGACATTTTCACAATATTTTTAATTTAATTTTCATGTCTGGAGAAAGTTTTGATTCATTTAGGTTGGCTGGAATACAAGATTCATTAGGTCAATATCATTAGACCTCATAAGCATTTTTTTTTCATTGTCTACTCAACAAACAACTATTAAAACAACCAATAACTTTCCTAATTAACCTAGTTAAGTCACTTTAAGGTGATTACTAGTATCTAGTAAAATAATTAAATTCACCTTTATTTCTATTGCGCTTTTAAAATGTCAAAGCAGCTTAACATGGAAGATGATAGTAAACTGAAACAGTGTCAGTTCAGTTTTCAGAGTTTAAGTTCCACTAGCATCATGGCAAAGACTATCTCCGTTAAACATGACTTGGATAATTTTTCTAGAAGTAGTAAAACACTTACAGGAGTGTGAATCATTTTGTCTAAACTGTATGTAGTTCATATCAAGGCAGGTATAACTGTTGTTCATAATATCATAATAAACCGCTGTAGAATGATCATGAATGAACAGTATTATTCTGTGTTCCTCTCCATCAGGAGGTTGTGATATCAGACAGACAGCTGAGGCCCCGTCGCCATTCAGGATCCCAGATTGAGATTTCACAGCGAGACGACCATGAGAAAAATACGAAAAGCCATTCTACGAGAATCTTCCGCATCGAATCCGACGCAGTGTTCACAGAGGACAGACTGGAGCTGCTTGCAGAATTAGTGAGACACATGCACCCGTACTGCATGAAGATCTCCAGCGCGTCTACAGAGGACGACGAGGAGGAGTTTGTGGATGTGGAGGCTTACGAGGAACCGGAGGAGAACATTCTAGACCAATCAGAGCTCGGGAAAGAGTCCAAAGCAGAAAATGCATCGTCTTTTAAAGCTGAGGATCAGCATGAACACAAAGACCCAAACGCACGAAACACGAGTATAAAGAGCCACGGAGAAGAAAGCATCATGCCTTCAGATCAAAATGTTGAGTTGACGATACAACACAGCACTTTAGTCAAAACCAATGTAGCACAGATCAAGAAGAAGAAGAAGACGGTGACCTTTGCACTTAATTTAACCTCCGTGTATGAGATTCCAGCCTACAATGACGAGTCTGACTCTGATAAAGCAGAATCACCTGCTTTAGAGGAGGATGCTTCTAAAAATGACGCAACGTGTTCTACTAATGACATCACTGCTTTCAAAAGTGACATCACCTCTTATAAAAATGACATCACTTCCCCTCAGAAGCCCAAAATGCTCAGTCTGCAGGAGTATCGTCTCCTCAGGCTGAAGAAGCGGCCGATGGAGCAGAGGCGGATGGACTATCGGACCAAATGGCCTTCGCTTCCCGACGTTCCCAGGGAACTTCCAGATTTGTTTAAATTCAACCCGAAACCGAGTGGAAACGCTCATTCTGCCAAGAAATTAAAAGCAGCAAATGTGCAGACGTGTCAGTCCGAGCCAAAGCATGTCAGACGTCCAGCCAGAACGCAAGTAGATCATTGTGTGGATCCTCCAAACCCAGTTTTAGTGCCGCTGAAGATCACTGATGAGCAGATTGAGGACAGAGATGCAACCCAAACTCCAGCAGAAGTGCAGAATTCAACACCCGAGGTCGGGCTCTCTGAGGTCACACAGGTGAGCGTCGAACCCAAATCTTCAGCTGCGGAATCAGAATTACCTGTACTGAAGCCTGACGCCGTCACAGAAGAGCAGACACAGAACTCGTGTGGAGAAATCGGTGAGCAGACCGTCTGTATTATCGATCTCCAGAAGATATAACGTGTACATAATGCAGGGTCAATTAGAGAGGGTTTGGGATAAATAACACTTGAGCCACTGGAAGGATGTGAAATAAGAGGATGAGATCTGCTGTTTAAATAGTGGAGAAGCAGATTACACTGAATCTCAGTATCATTTCATTCTCCTGCCACTTAGTCCTTCAACAGGGGTCACCACAGCAGAATGAACCGCCAACTATTCCAGCATGTTTTACACAGCGAAAGCCCTTCCAGCTGTAACCCAGTACTGGGAAACACCCATACACTACAGCCAGTTTAGTTGATCAATTCCCCTATAGCGCATGTGTTTGGACTGTGGGGGAAACCGGAGCACCCAGAGAAAACCCACACCAACACTGGGAGCACATGCAAACTCCACACAGAAACACCAACTGACCCAGCTGGGACTCGAACCAGTGACCTTCTTGCTGTGAGGCCACAGTGCTAACCACTGAGGCATCATGTCGCTCCTGAATCTTAATATCAATAACACAAATTATAGATGGTACAAACTCTAATGGGTCATAGCATATTTCTGGCCAAAGTGAGAATATGTTAAGTCAAAACCAGCAGATTAAACATAACATACACACCGTACATGTTGAAAACACACTCTCAGAGCAATTAAATAGGTGTTGATTTCTACATATGGCCCAAAAGCGAAATAAAATGAGACATACAGTGTGTTTTAATAACGCTTATTCATGCACATGGAAATGAAACAGTAGCAGTAAGCTAATAGAGTTAAATAAACACTCAGTGCTCAGCATAATTGAATATAGTTAATATATTTTGGTGCATTTGAACAAAACAGATTTATTAAACAGATATATTTATTAAAATAATATTTTAGTCACCAAAAATTTTTAGAAATAAAAAGATAATAAATTTAAATTAATGCAAAATATTGTTAAAAAAAATTATAATTAAAATGCACATTTTCAACAAAATGTTATTTATATTTTTATTTCTTCTTATTTTTGCTCTTTTAAAAAAAATATTTAATATTTTTTCCTAACATATAAATTTGGGTGCACCACTATTTGCTAGTGATATTCACTGCAGAGACACTCGGGCAGAGCTGAGCTCCAGCAAGGGGGAGCTTGGGCTCCAGCTCCTCCTTCCTTGCACTTCTTCTACAAGTGATGTCACTGGGGGTTGGGGTTAGGGGTGGGTTAGGTGTACTCATTAAAACAGCTTATAGGAGGAGGAGTTGGAGCTCAAGCTCCCCCTTATTGGAGCCCAAGTGGGTCTGCAGCGAGCAGTGCGCTGTTGTCATAAGTTATTTTGTTTGATGAGCTCAGATTTGGCTTCAGTACTGACTAATTGAACATATATGCACAAATATAATATTGTAGAGCTTCCTATAGGAAATATTCATTTAAATGAGACATTTTTGAGGGATGTGCTCATATATGCTGAACACTGTACATCTAATTGAATTAGACATGTTAAATATATGCATATGCATTACACAAAGTAGGACAAACTAGCTGGTAATTTATCAGCCACCAGCTAATAAGTTTCATTATATTAAATTACATTTTTAGGTGAAATCACTTAAATTAGAAACTGAAATCATAGTAAATATTATCTTGAAGTTACGTTTGATGTACATAAAATGACTAAAAGTAATACAATTTAGTAAGCAATAATAATAAACACACAACATAGCTAAACTAAACAAATAAAACAAACTAGAACCTGATGTCTGACTGATGTCTAAAATGTGAACAAGAAAAGTAAATAATTTCTAAAAACTATTATACAAACAAGAAATGAAAAGAGAAAAGACAACAGAACTACAAAAACTTTGACTTTATAATTAATAATGTACTTAATTCATACTTTTTATATTCATTTCTCTGTTGTACCTTCATTTATATATTTAGTTTTCAGCATATTTATAAATGAGTATCATTTGAGTCATCATAACGTGTGTGTTTTGTGTGGTTTTCGCAGGAATTGAAGCTTCAGATCTGACCAGTCTTCTGGAGCAGTTCGAGACTCAAGGTATATAATGAAATAACATAATAAATGCAAATCTGTTTATGGTTGGGCGTAATTGAATCGACACAATCAGCTCATTTGCATCAGTTCAGATAAGAGGAACGATTATAACTTTGTGTTATCAGCTCTGGGTCGTTTTCATTACAACTTTCACTTCAGATTGACTTGATTTTCCACTCTGGATTGTCTCCTTGCACACGATATTGTCAGATTTAATGCACCCAGAGACAGACGCGGCCCCGGTGTTATTAAAGCAGAATCATTAAAGCGCTCATTAAGCTCTCACAGACACAATCATAATCAAACTGCACTTCTGTAATGGCTTTAGGAAAACAGCTCATGAAGGAGAATCTGAGTGTTCAGTGATGTTGGAGGAGTCAACATCTCCACTAACTGATATATGAGTGTCTGTAGTTGAGTTGATGGCTGTGTTTCAGCATTTCTGCACATCTTGGTACTTTCATTAGGCAGTTTTAATTCAATAAAATCCAAAATGCACATAAAAAATGTGGATGGAAACACAGCTGATGATGGATTCTCAGTCATACCGTGTTGTTTCTCCGCAGCTTGTGATGCTCAGACGCTTCCAGAGGTTTCTCCGGATGAGTCTCAGTGTCGTCTGCCGGACCTCAGCAGCACTGCAGGTCAGATTCAGCACAGTTACTGCACAAATCTTTTTATCCAAGTTCTCCTAAGTTTAAGTTGCATTGATGCGCATCAGTTAGAGAGTTATCAAATATAAAGAATCAGTTGTTCCAATCCATCAGCAGAAAACTACATTATTTCACATCGTCTTCCTCTCTGAAACAAACGATTTAATTATACATTCTTTCATCAAAAACAACATTCAGAGCAAAACACAAATAAGAAATATATAGTAATAAGATAAATAAAATAACATTATTATTATAACTAACACATATCGGGCTGTACAGCATTACAGAAAAATACATAAACACAAATATGCAAAACGTACAGCAGTAAAACATAAATCAATAAAAACATATAAACATGTATATTTTATCTGTGCTCTCTGTTTATAATCCAGGAAAATAGGTCCGGAATAGTTTTTAAGGTTTTAGTTTCCTTTCTTCATTTTGTCGAGTCCTTGATTATTTCCGTTTCTTTTTTCTGTGAGAGGAAGGAGTTTCTCCTACATTTTTATTCATTCATTCATTTTCTTGTTGGCTAAGTCCTTTTATTAATTCGGGGTCGCCACAGCGGAATGAACCGCCAACTTATCCAGCACATTATTAAGCAGAGGATGCCCTTCCAGCTGCAACCCATCTCTGGGAAACATCCACACACTTATACACTACAGGCAATTTAGCCTACCCAATTCACCTGTACCGCATGTGTTTGAACTGTGGGGGAAACCGGAGCACCCGGAGGAAACCCACGCCAATGCAGGGAGAACATGCAAACTCCACACAGAAACGCCAACTGAGCCGAGGATCGACCCAGCGACCTTCTTGCTCCCTACGTTTTTACCAAAATGAAAATAAAAATATATAAAAATATTAAAATTACTGATGTTTTGCTTCTTACACTTTACACACCTGAAACTTGCCTACAGCACTTATTCACTGTTGCTCTTAGTTGTGTAAATTGCTTCCTTGTCCTCATTTGTAAGTCACTTTGGATATAAGCGTCTGCTAAATAACTAAATGTAAATGTTAAAGTGTATGGAAAGATTCTTAAAAAGGTCTTAAAAGGTATTTAAATTCACTCTGATTCCTGTATATACATACAGTTGAAGTTAAAATTATTCGCCCTCCTGTGAATTTTCTTTTTTAAATATTTCCCAAATGACGTTGAACAGATTCAGGAAATGTTCACAGTATTTCCTCTAATATCTGTTCTTCTGGAGAAGTCTTATTAGTTTTATTTTCGCTAGATTAAAAACAGTTTTTAATAGTTTTATACCTATTTTAAGGTCAATATTAGCTCCTTCAGCAATATTAGTGTTGGATTGTCTCCAGAACAAACCACTGTTATACAATGACTTGCCTAATTACCCTAACTTTACCCTAATTACCCTAGTGAAGCCTTTACATGTCACTTTAAGCTGAACACTAGAATATCTAGTCTAATATTATGTGCTGTCATCATGACAGAGAAAATATTAGATTATTAGAAATGAGTCATTAAAACTATTATGATTAGACGTGTGTTGGAATAAAATCTTCTCTCCATTAACCAGAAATTAGGGGGAAAATATTTAGGGTTGCTAATAATTCTGACTTCTACTGTGCATTAAGTTAGCAGCAGTGCTTAGTTTTTGACTAGTTTTGTGATTATTATCTATCTTTCAGGTCTGACTCCTCCTGCAACTCCTCCACATCAGATCTGGAGGCCAAAAGGGACCAAACATGACCCCATTAAACCTTCATCCAGCAAAACCATTCAGATTATTGAACCCCGGCCTCTGCCACCCAGTAAAACTCACTCTAAACCTCCACTGGCCACTGCTATAAACCCTCCTCAAGCGTTCCTGGATCACGATTACTGCGGGATGCAGGCACAAATAAACTCACCTTCGTGCAATTACAGGACGTTATCGGAGAGTCCGCGTCTGCCGGCATCAGTGCTGCTCTCTCCGGACAGCTCCCCCTGCAGGATGGAGACATTCGAGGAGGTGGAGTCTCTCAGGGGGCGGGGCTTGTGCTTTTCTACCCACTCTCCGAGCCCATTGGACCGTGGAAGACTGAAGAGGCGGAGATATGAAGGCAGATACCAACACTCCAGGTCCAGCTCCGGATCATCATGCTCATCATGCTCTTCATCGTCATCTTCATCATCGTCGTCTCGTTCCAGGTCTCGCTCTCCACCCACAAAAAGGTAAAATAAAATGTTAAAATAATTAAATGCCACTTTAAAATACTGTAATTTGAATAATGATGCGATCAAATTGATATAAGTAAGACTTTAATTCGTAGTATGCTGTATTTCTGTTCTGAAATACTTTTTAAAGTTAGAAGTTTTTATACTAAAAGTTTTACAATTACTAAAATAAGTTCGGTAAACACAATATTTAATTTTAGAAAAAATATTTAATTAATAAAAAATGTATCAATAAAAAATAAATTTTTATTACAAAATAGTTTATTTTTATTACAATTATTATTGACAATTATTAAAATAAGTCCATTAAACACGAGATATTTAATCATCTGAATTTATTATTATTAAAAATATTTATTTCTCTGAACCTGAGTGGATTAAATGTATATTAAAAGATAGAAATGTATTAAAATATGCTTATTAAACACGAGATAATTATAAAACTAATAATAAAAATTATTGAATATATATGTTATCATAGACGCACACAGTTTATGGCAAACCTATGGAGTACATTAGATTTTGTTTATTAAAATATTTCATTAAGATGATTCTGTTTGCATTTGTAAGTGTTGTCTTATTTTGTCTGTGGTTTTAAGGTACAGGTCCAGGCATTCTGGAAGCAGTTCGTCTTCGCGTTCGAGTTCAAGATCGTCTTCTCGTTCTCCGGTTCGCCAGTGTGGACACCGCAGATCCAGATCACAAAACAGATCCAGATCCTTGTGCCGATCGCGTTCTGGTTCTCGCTCACCTGAGCCGGATTGCAGATGGCAGAGGTGAGTGTAAACACAATATTAATATGTGTGTGTGTGTGAGAATCCCCTTATGTTGTGAATCTAAATCAGATGTTGTTTTAGTCGTAGGCAGAAGGAGCTGAACCGACGACATGAAGAGGCTCGAAAACTCCGGCAGCAGAAAGCAATAGTAGGTGTACAAACGATTGTTCATTATACCATGTTAAAATGTGTGAATGCTTTATTCTGATTGGCTAAAATAAACGCACAGCTAAAGTAGTTCCGGCAGGTTTAAAGCGCATTACAGCTCCATTATCACTCCGCTGAATGAGCTAGAAATCACATCAGAACACTACAGCACAGTAATTCACTACTAATTATTGAATTATTAGACAATAATGCACAATATCACCACCTCAGTCATGCAGCACTTCCTAATAATTTAACAGCCTGTCGTCAAGCCCAATAATTCACTCCTAAACATTTAATGATTGAAAAAATACTGCTCCATATCACCACCTCAGATGTGCATTATTCTTTAACAATTCTACAGCCCCTCGTCAAGCTCAATATATCACTCCTGGCTGTTGAATTATTAGAGAATAATGCACCACATCATTACCTCAAGTGTTTATTTCTTTTATATTGAATTCAACAACCCGTCGTCGTGCTCTCAATGTGCTCCTGAATGTGCAGTATTTAACATTTGCCATGCCCCTCAGGAGGAGCGTAGAGTGGTGTATGTGGGAGGAATCAGGGAAAGTATGGCACCTTCAGACCTCAAAGATCGATTCTCACTGTTCGGGAAGGTTGAGGATTGTACAGTTCATCTCAGGAGTCACGGGTAACAAAGATCAACCAGCGATTCAGAAAACTAGCCATGTGCTCAAACTATACTGGAATTAACATTGTGTGTTTTTCCTTTATCTTCTTCTAGAGACAACTATGGTTTTGTCACGTATTACAACACTGACGACGCTTACGCTGCTATTGAGAACGGCGGGAAACTGAGGCGTCCAGACGAGCTGCCCTTCGACATCTGCTTCGGCGGCAGACGACAGTTCTGTAAATCCAACTATGCAGATTTAGGTTGGTCTCCTGATTGACTTTATTATTCTGTGGTGATGATTTGTTAGGCTAATATGAAGCATAATATAAGAAAGGTATTATTGATTCTCTGTTAAAGGTGCACAAGCAATTACATTTTTAATCTTGCAGTGAAATGTAGAATTATGTCATTAATTGTTGTAATGTGTTTTAGTAATCGTAATTAATAAAACTGTTTATTGTTTTGTATTATAATGATGTCATCGGTTTTAAATTTTGTTATTGATTCAGTGTTTCATATTTAAATATAATGACATAATTTGGGCCCCTCCAGAGCCTGTATTAACAAAACATTTGATCTTAGCACTTAAGTTTTCTCCTAAATAGCGGTTTCAGAGCTGAGAGTTTTCATAAAGTTGCTGAGAGTGACTTTTACAGTTTCAAAATACAAAAATTGCAACTTTGTAATAAAAATGTTAACATTTAGCCTAAACGAAAGATTGTTTTCTAGAATAAAAAAAACAAATTATGCAAATTATATATATATATATATATATGTGTGTGTGTGTGTCAGAGTTATTAGTTTCTTTTATTCCCCCATTTCTGTTTAACGGAGAGCAGATTTCTTTAACACATTTTTAATCATAATAGTGTTAATAACTCATCTCTAATAACTGATTTATTTTCTCTTTGTCATGATGACAGTAAATAATATTAGACTAGATATTCTTCAAGACACTTCTATACAGCTTAAAGTGACATTTAAAGGCTTCACTAGGGTAATTAGGTTAACTGGGCAGGTTAGGGTAATTAGGCAAGTTATTGTAAAATGATGGTTTGTTCTGTTGTCTACTGAAAAAATATATTGCTTAAAGGGGCTAATAATTTTGACTTTAAAATGTTTATTTAAAAAAATAAAAAACTGCTTTTATTCTAGCCGTAATAAAACAAATAGGACTTTCTCTAGAAGAACAGATATTATTAGACATACCATGAAAAATTCCTTGCTTAGTTAAATTCTGACTTCAACTTTGTATATATGAAGATTTCAGATGCAAAAACAAAAAAAGTGCTGCCTATAATCTAAAATGTTTTTTTTTTTTTGGAAATTTAAATAAAAACTTGAAAATGAAATTTTATAAGAATCTTTTAGATGGCACTTAAAGGTTTTTGCTTCTGAACTCTTTATCACACACACAAGTTTGTTTTTTGTGAAAAGTGGGGACATTACATAGGTTTCCATTTATTTTATACGGTCCAAACCGTATATTATATTGCTCCCACCCAACCCCTAAACCCAACCATCACAGGAGACTGTGTGCAATATTTTATTTATATATATATATATATATATATATATATATATATATATATATATATATATATATATATATATATATATATATTTCCCATATGATGTTGAACAGATTCAGTAAATGTTCACAGTATGTCTGATAATATTTGTTTTTTTTCTGGAGAAATTCTGATTTGTTTTATTTCGGCTAGAATAAAAAGCATTTTTTTTGTTTTTAATCACCATTGTAAGGTCAATATTATTAGCCCCTTTAAGCTATATTTTTTCGATAGTCTCCAGAACAAACCACTGCTTTTTGTATTATACATTTTAAAAATATATCTAAACATGGGAATATCTCCATTATTAAGGTAATAACTTATTAAATTTAACCTTATAACAATACAAATTTTAAAAGATCTTCTTTCCAAAGCAGATTGCTGAAGACATTTGAGCTGTTTTAGGATCGTGTTTTGTGAAATTATTTTTCTGTTTAGAAATACAGACCCAGATCAATGAAAATAATGCACTTTTGTTTCTGATTACCTGTTATGCATTTAGATTCCAACCGGGACGTTGATCCCGCATCCCGGAGCCGACTGGAGTCTTTTGACTTCGACACGCTGCTGAAACAGGCTCAGAGAGGACAGAAGAGGTAGCAGAGCTGGAGATGGACACATTAACGTTACCTCAGAGCCCTGATGTAAACCTTGTTGAAACATCACAGGAATGATGCACCTGCTGTGTTTTTGGATGTTCACCCCAAAAGTAGTTCATTTATTCACCCTTCACAAACCCCTTTGAAAATTTGTATTCTGTTGAACACAAAAGAAGATGCTTTGAAAAATGTTGTTAACCGGTAACCATTGATTACCATAGTATTTGTTTTTTCCTACTATGGAAGTCAATGGTTACCAGTTTTAAACATACAATAGCCCAGTTTCACAAACAAGGCTTAGATTAAGCCAAGACTAAGGCTTTGTTAAATTTGTTAAAGGCTAATTAAGCCATATTTATAAAAATAACCTTAGAAAAATATATTACTGGTGTGCACCTGGAGAAAATAAAAGACACTGACATATTTTAAGCATCTCACTGCAAGTTATGTTGAGTTGAGACAGCTGAAACATGCAATTTAATCTTGACTAGCCTTAAACCTCGTTTGTGAAACCGGCGATATTTGTCCTGTTATGTGTTCAACAGAAAGTCAGATTTGGAACCGTGTGAGGGTGAGGAAATGTTTATTTTTGGGTGAACTATCCCAATATATTCAGTATTTTGTTGGTCATCCGTCATTATTACCTTGGTCACATGCTACTAAACCCACTGTACAATTTAAGCAGGTTTAAAGGAGTATTGTGGGTGAAGTAGAAGTTAGGCTCTGTTAACAGTATCAGTGATCATTAAAACACAAATGCACTTATACTGGGAGTCTGTGGATCATGCTTGAGTTTAAGCAGGACTGCATACTTGTGGTTTTTCAGCAGGGTTGATTGCACTTCACTAAACTGACTTCATTTTCACCTCTTTCTTACTTGACGGTTCTATTAAAGTACTTTTATTTATATAATTCTGTACATAAAAATGAAAAGGCATTAAAGGAGTGAATTGTCATCATAGTTTAAATGGCAATTGGTTTGTTTTCTGTATATAACCTGCTTTTTTTGAGTGATACCAAAAATGTTTTCATCCTTTTTCAGTTGTAATGATGTTGCTTTACCTGAATAAAAAGATTTATGTACTAATCAATGTGACATCTCTTCATTTACAGTTTTCCCCTATTAAAGTTGGTTTTCCATGGATGATATATTCATTCATTCATTTTCTTTTCGACTTAGTCCCTTTATTAATCTGGGGTTGCCACAGCAGAATGAACCGACAACTTATCCAGCATACGTTTTATGCAGCAGATGCCCTTCCAGCTGCAACCCATCTCTGGGAAACATCCATACACACTCACTCAATAAGGACAATTTAGCCTACCCAATTCCCCTATAGCGCATGTGTTTGGACTGTGGGGGAAACCGTAGCACCTGAAACCCCACGCCAACATGGGGAGAACATGTGAACTCCACACAGAAATGTCAACTGACCCAGCCGGGACTCCAACCAGCGACCTTCTTGCTGTTAGGCGACAGCACTACCTGCCCCTACTGTGGACGCTTTCTGCTATTTCTGCCGAGAATTTTTGTAAAAGTTTGAATTTCTGCTAAAACCTTAATATATGAAATAAAAAATATTTTATTTAACAATCTTTATCCAATTAGATTCACTTTATTTGGTAAATAAAGCAAGTTTGTCATATAATATATCTAGTAAAAGACAGAAAATATTACAGTACAAACTGCATTGTACATTAATCAGATGAACATTTTCACATTAGTCAATAATATTACTGTAATTAAGTAAAACACTGAATATAGATTTACACACATTTACTCAAGTAACTAAACAAAATTAATGATGGATTAAAAATCTGCGGAAAATCATGCATAATATATATATATATATATATATATTCATTCATTAATTTTCTTGTCGGCTTAGTCCCTTTATGAATCCGGGGTTGCTACAGTGGAATGAACCGCCAACTCATCCAGCAAGTTTTTACGTAGCGGATGCCCTTTCAGCCGCAACCCATCTCTGGGAAACATCCACACACACATTCATACACTACGGACAATTTAGCCAACCCAAATCACCTGTACCACATGTGTTTGGACTGGGGGAAACCGGAGCACCCGGGGGAAATCTACGTAAACGCAGGGAGAACATGCAAACTCCTCACAGAAACGCCAACTGAGCCGAGGCTCAAACCAGCGACCTTCTTGCTGTGAGGCGACAGCACTACCTACTGCGTCACTGCTTCGCCCATTTATATAGTTGAAGTCAGAATTATTCGCTCCCCTTTGGACTTTTTTTTTCTTCTTTTTAAATATTTCCCAAATGATGTTGAACAGATTCAGGAAATAGTTTTTGGTTTTATTTCGGCTAGAATAAAAGCAGTTTTTATTTTAATCAATATTATTAGCCCCCTTAAGCTATTTTTTTTCAGTAGAAAACAGAACAAACCATCGTTATACAATGACTTGCCTAATTACCCTAACCTGCCTAATTATCCTAGTGAAGCCTTTACATGTCACTTTAAGCTGTATAGAAGTGTCTTGAAGAATATCTAGTCTAATATTATTTACTGTCATTATGATAAAGAGAAAATAAATCAGTTTTCAGAGATGAGTTATTAAAACTGTTATGATTAGAAATGTGCTGAGGAAATCTGCTCTCCGTTAAACAGAAAACGGGGGAAAAAATAAACGGGAGGCTAATAATTCTGAATTTAACTGTATATTTAGTTTAACCAATGTATTACACATACACATACACACACACACACACACACAACACGTCTGATATGAGGAAAACAAAATGATTTAAAAGTTCTGACGAGTACAAAAATCCATTTGCATCATTTAAGCACATACAGACACTTAAATATTCTATCAAATATCAAACTAATTTGTGTAACTTGAAGCAAACAACACAAAACATCACAGAATACATCAATTTATTAATAGTGACGTACTTACGGACAGTCCTGCCGTTTTCCCGCTAAAATGAGGGGATGTGATGAGGGAATAAAATAATTAACAAATTCCCATAAAAAATGTGTTTAGTTTGAAACATTTAGTTAAAATAAAAGAATAAACACCTTGTGTTCATATTTACCTCATAAACGTTCAGTTTTACGTTGAACAATCTCGGCAGTAAAACGACGAAGATTAGCATACACTGAACTAACGGAGACAAATGAGTGTAAATCACTTCAATTTGATATTTGCAAGCATTTTAGACGCTTTTTTGTACATAAATCCGTGTAATTACAATGTTATTTTAATGGTCTGAATCTCTATGTTGGTTTTAACAAACATTATCGACAGTTTACTCGTCATAACGTTACCTGAAACTGCCGAAGTTTGAGTTTGACGCCGGGCGAGAGGCGGGGCGGGGTTTATATGACAGCTGCAGGAAGGCGCATGCGCCGCGCTGTGACCACGCGCACAATAAGGAAGTGGAGAGATTATAAACATAAACATTATCACACACACACACACAGTGTCCGACTGAGTTTCAGCAGATACAGACACACACACTTCACTTCTGACTGATCATCTGAGCTGAAACATGTCAAACACATCCAAGGTCTTCCTGAGTGGAGTAGTCGAGGGTGAGTGACTGAAAAATCCTCATGAAATAAATCAATATTCAATTCAACTCAAGCTTATCTGTATAACGCTTTACACAAAGGTACATATCATTACATTACGCTCAAAATTACATAGTTAAAGTGTTGTTTATAATGTGGTCAAGATATATTATATATATATATATATATATATATATATATATATATATATATATATATATATATATATATATATATATATATATATATTGCCTACTATATACATGAGTAATTTTCCAAAAGGTGACATCTATGTATATCATACATTTTTAGAGAAGTGAATTGCTCTATTGCTTCAGTTTGTGTTAATATTTAAGTCCTTATGTTATGATGGGATATTAATATGATGATACAACACATACATTATTAAATGCATCATGCAATGAATGAAATATATTACTCTGCAAATAAATACATTTTATATTAAATACATTTCTTACTTAGAGTTTGTGTCCTGTTTCTAGTCTAAATATCTAAACAATCCTAAATCAAGAAGCTTTCTTTAGACAAGCAAAATATAGTTTTCAGAAACTGATTGAGGTTTCCCCTCAAGATAAGCTAAAAAATCTGCCAATTAGGTGAACAAAATAATCTTATTTCAAAGTAAAAACAACATTATTTTGCTTGTTTTAACTAAAAACTCGCTTAGTTTTGATTTATTATTTCTGAAAACAACACAATATGTTTAACTTGTTTAAAAAATGCTTCTTGATTTTAAGTATTTTCAGATATTTGGACTAGAAACAGAACAAAAACTCTGATAGCATTTTTTGCAGTATATAAATAAGATGTAAAAGTACATTGTGCAAATCTAAATATTGAGAAAAATCACCTTTAAATCTGTCTATTTCACGTGTTAATCCGTAACCACAATTTCAGTTTGATATATTTACAGTAGAAAATGTATAAAATATGTAAAAAATGACCTTTACTTTACATACTAATTATTTTTGTCATAAAAGAACAATTAATTTGGACCCACGCAATGTATTTTTGGCTGAATTTGTGTGTTTTTTTTTAGACATTGTGTTGATATTATTTTTTGTCACTTTGGTGTACATTAGTGTACTCTTGTTTTCAGAAATAATAAGTCAAAATTATGTTTGATATATAATAAAACAAACAAAATAATCTGACAACAGGGTCAGCAGAATAATCTTATGTCAAAAGCAAAAAACTAGATTATTTTCTTACTCTATTGGCAGATTATTTAGCTTGTTTTAATTAAAAACTCCCTCAGTTTTCACTTATTATTTCTAAAAAAAAAACAACAACACAATATTTTTAACCTGTCTAGAAAATGCTTCTGGATTTAAGAATTTTTAGATATTAATTAACATGAGTTTTGATATATTTACAGTAGAAAATGTATAAAATATGTAAAACATGACCTTTAATTAATATACTAATGATTTATAGGAATAAAAGAACAATTAATTTAAACCCACACTATGTATTTTGCCTGTTTTTGACATTATGTAACACAATAAACTGTATTTGTTGTCACATTGGTGTACATCAGAGTGTATTTTTGCTGTAAATGTAATGTCAGAGTGTTATATTGTGACCTTTGTGTGCTGCAGGGTTTTATGGACGGCCGTGGACTATGAGCCAGAGGAAAGAGCTCTTCAGGAGGTCAATAAAACACTCTTATCAGATCCCATCATGGGTTATCAGTGCATTTATCTCTATATGTGTGTTAATGTGTGTGTGTGTGTGTGTGTGTGTGTGTGTGTGTGTGTGTGTGTGTGTGTGTGTGTGTGTGTGTGTGTTATCGTCCTCCCAGAGAGCTGAAATTGGGCCTGAACACGTACCTGTACGCCCCAAAAGATGATTACAAGCACCGGATGTACTGGAGAGATCTGTATTCCCTGGAGGAAGCAGGTTTTCTGCATTTACCTTCATGCATTTGCATTGCATTTAGCTGGAAATCTAACTGTAACCTAGCCGGATGTTTACTTCTGGTGTATGAATGTGTTTTAGATACATGCCGATATTTAATAATACAAAATATCGTCATAATGAACATGCAAAACCAGTTAATATTTATTTATTACTATTTTATAATAACAACAATTATTATTATTATTATTAAATTATTATTATTCAGATTTGTTCTTATATTTTTGTCTGCTTTCTAGTTCAATCAAAAAGTAAAAAATTATAGTGTTGTTTTCAGAAATTATAAGTCAAAATGAGGTGAGTTTTTCCTTAAAATAAGCAAAGTAGTCTGACAAAAATATTATATTATAATTAATATTATTGACGAAATAATATTAATTTTTTTAATACAAAAACAAGATTATTTTTCTTCCCCCATTGTCAGATAATTTTACTCGTTCTTCTTCATTTTGACTCAGTGGGCCCTATCATACACCCCGCGCAATAGGGAGCAAGTCGTGTTTGGCGCTATTTGTTGCTATTTTCAGACCAGCGCAACAGTAATGTTCACGTTTTGCACCACATTGTTTAAATCACAAATCTTTTGTGGACTCATGGGTGTGCTGGTCTATAAAGGAGGTGTGTTAAGGTGCATTGTTGGCATGTTGCTATCTTGAAGAACTGAAATAGACTGAGCAATTGACCAACTAAAAGCTGCTCTAAAGTCCAGCGCTGAGCGCGTTAGTTATGCACTTAATCAGGTACAAAACGCTTACACACTGCTGAATAAAAACACACACATATCTTTACAGATGAACATAATTAAAGGATTAAAATGATCCAGAAATGATGATTTTCTACACCAGTATAAACACACTGCCTCCATGCCTTCTTCATCTCGGGGGGCTTCTTCAGTTTATTGATGACGATCTGCATCTGTATAATGTGATTATTCTGATCAGTATTATTGATTATCTGCAGATTTATAATAAACACACGTGTAGATGTGTCCAGCTGTGGGGTTTTGGAGACGTCTGCATCAGCATATGTGGATAAGAACAGGACGTGTGTTTGGATATCACTCAGTTTTCTGAGCACACTTCATTATTATTGTTCATTTATTCCTCTGCTGGAGATTAGAACTGAATTTAGAAACAGTTTTGACAATCAGATATACCCTAATAGCCAATGTTTTGTTATTTAAAAAAAGCTGGTCCCCTTTTATTTCCTTTTACAAACTTGTGATTAATATGTTTACTGTGCCTTTAGTACCACTGTTGCCAACTATTTTCAATGTAAATGCCTGAAAAGTTTACATCATATGTCAGTTTGCATGTTACTGACGTGTTCTACCATTTCTGTTTGTTTGACAGCCTATAGTTAATGATAAGCATGTCAGTTTAACTCCATTTATTGCTGTTTGAATACAGTATATTAATATAGATGTGTAGGTAATTTGCAGTAATCTCTCAGACGTAATAAACTCAGACAAGTTCTGAAACTCAATGAAATATCTGTGATTGTGAGCTAGAAAAGAATAAACGGTCAAATTAAATTGTTAAAATGAAGGAGAAGCAGATCGCGTTGACTGTACAATGATAATACCTCACACTGCCGGTGCTAAATCATTTGCCGTCAGTACGCTGAGGAGAGATCTGCTGTCAGGCTGCAGGTGGGAGAGGCTGCTGAGGTCTGGGCCGCCTGTCAGTGCTCTGAGGTGGGGGAGGGGCCGACGGCGCTGAGAAGAGTAGGGATGGAACAGTATGGACACCTGAGAGTCTATAAAAACATCCAGTTACACACGAAAAGTTGCTAGATTTGTCGCTAGTTGCTTTTTTGAAAGTCTGTCGCTAGGGAGGTCTGAAAAGTAGCTAAGTTGGCAACACTGTTCAGTACCTACATTTATTGTTGGATGGCGCTGGTGGGTGGTCAGTCGGGGGAATGCATGTTCATTTTTTTGTTTGATTATTTTTATGACTGTTGTTTGTTGTTAGTTTTTATTATTTTTTTCTTTTTCTATTCAAATGTCTAATTGTGAGAATGCAAGTTTTATGTTTACGTTTTTAAAACAAAGTATTTTCAAGTGAATGGGCCTGTTTTAATAAGGAGGTTCAAACAGCTCAGAGTTTAAACTTGAACTTTGAGTTGATTTACCGAGAGATTAAAAACTCTGAGTTTTCGGTTTCAGAATAGCTGATCTGAGTTAGGTCAGTCAACCTTGAGTAGACCAACTCAGAGTTAAGCGCGCACACCGTGACTATAAAAAGGCATTATCAATAGAGCTCAGATATTACGAGTGACCATGGCAACATCTTAAAAAAAGAGATCACCATTTCTTTCTCCAGCTAAACTTGATGTGATCATGCAACATTATAGCAAATATGAGTGTATATATTTTTAAAAAGAAGCAACCATTAGTGAAACAGAGACAGTTAGCCTGGAAAAACAGCTGCTCAAGTTAATGCGTAATTTTACATTTTAAGTATTTAAATATTTAAGTATAATAAAATATGTAATGTAATGTGTGATGTTTATACATTTTTTATACTTTTTTACACGTTTACCAGTTTTAATAGATTTAACAGTGCACTTGTGTGTCTGCCTTTTTTCTTGATCAAGTGATAGAGGTTGATATAACATTTAGAAGGTAAGCAGTGCTAAAAATAATTTTTAGAAAGAATAATAATCCCATTAATCTAGTTACAGTGCATGTCGAAGGTCAATGAATTTAAATTTAAGTTATGTGTGTGACTAAAAGGTAGGCAATATCTATGTTTCCTTCCAAATATATTACATAAATTTATGTGCAAAACTGGAATATTGTATATAATATGCGAATAAAGTAGCGTTGCCATCCAACGAGTCAAAGAGAACAAAATCATCACTTCCTGATTAACTGGCGCCGAATATCGACAGTAAAAACAGAATTTACTATGGTAGAAGAAGCTGCGTCAATTATTTATTTAATAAATGTACTGTAGTGTATATACACTAATACTGAAAGAGTTAAGGCATTTTAGAATGACTAAAACAACATTTAAGACGTGTTACAGTGTGCTCAGCCTGCTGGTTTGTCCATTCATACACATTTTCATCATCATATGAAGACCTTTTTTTAATGTACATACTGTAATTTGTTCAGTAAAAGTGTTTCCATCGTAGTTTATGCACATATTTTCTATCGAATAAAAGTTTATCCTGCTCAATTATGCGTGTTTTTTATACAGTACATATTTTCAAAAGTTATGTGCATCATGATGTTTCCATCAATCGTTTTTATGCACGTATCCAAAATGAGCATTAAAATAGGTGTGTGGAAATGTAAGGCTAAGGCGAGAAATACCGCTTCGTCTTTAAAAAAGGGGAGGAGACAGACAGAAACTCTGAGTTTAGAGAATAAAACCTGCTCCTGACCAGGTTAGGTTCACAGAGTAAGTGACCACAGTAACTGACTCTGAGTTAAAGTTACCTCTCTTTTAGAAACAGGCTTGACTTACCCTGCTTTCTCCAGTTTAACAAACCTGCCATTTTGAAACAGAAAACCCAGAGTTTCTCTCATTTCAGGGTTAAAATACTCTGAGTTTTCACTTAACCTCCTTTCTGAAACAGGCTCAATGTCTGCCAAAATTTCTAATAATAAAAATATTGAAACCATAGAAATAGTTTTATACAAATCTCTGCGCTTAACAGATTAAATAATCAAAATTAAATGTGTGGACTATAGGATGTGTTCGGTGGAGTGAGTTTCCACCGTTTCCTCACTCCACCAAAGTAAAGGAGTAAAGAGTGAAAGTAAAGAGAAAGTAAAGAGGCTGAATGGAGGAGGCTCGTTCTTTATCCTCGCGCTGCAGATGCTCTGTTTAACTGATACTGATGCTCTGTTAATGAAGCGTTCAGTTTTTACACCTACAAAGTCACTATATAAACAGCAAATGCACCATAGTGTGACACAACTGACTCTTAAAGGGAATGAGAGACGAGACTCTGATTGGTTTAATGCAGGTTATGCTCAAAACACAGCCAGAACTCATTAAGAGAACAGGGGAACAGAGCAAATTATTCTGTCCTTAAAATAGCAAAAGTGGATTCAGACACGCCATTAATGCTTTTCTGTCATGCACTTTAGACTTAACACCCAGATCGTGAATATAGAGCCCTTTATTTCTGAAAACTAGACAATATTTTTTGCTTCTTGACTAAAGAATTTTTTGATATATGGACTAGAAACTCAAATAAGAAGAAACTGTAATAATAATAATAATAAATCACTGTTTTCCAGATCAACTGATGACGCTGATCTCGGCTGCTAAAGAGAATAATGTAGAGTTCATCTACGCCATTTCTCCAGGTCTCGACATCACCTTCTCCAACCCTAAAGAGGTGGCGGCGCTCAAGAGGAAGCTCACACAGGTCTTTATACCAGCTGATTAAAGTCTGCGTCAAATCTAAAATGACAGTGTTTATTTTGCTAACTTGCATTGTTATTCTGTAGGTGAACAATTAATCTGTGCATGTTAATCCACTGACAATAGTGCACGTTTTGGCAATCTTCAGTCTGAGCATCTGCGTTTGATTGGCTCCTTGTTTGATGATGTCAGTTTGATTCTTCAGCCACGCCCCTCTTACTTAGTTTAACCCATGAGGGAATGATGCGCATAATTAAAGCTCCGCCCCCTACTCAATATTCAGTTTCAGTTGGATGTACGTCAACATACTGAAATAAACAAACATCTCAGCATGCTGACGGTTCATGAAGAGGATGTATTCATGTGTGTTTTTACATGATGTGAAATGCGTCTCTGCTGTCTCTAGTGAAGTTTGAGCTGAGAACAGCACACAGATCATGTTCTCCAGCTCTCTGAAACTCACCCTTTCAGGCTTTGATGCTAATTGTGGTGTTTTGGTGACTGTTGCTTTGTATAAAGAGGCAGAATAGGTCTCCTTAAATGTCTCACCTTTGCTTTTCCCTGATATGCATTGTGTTCTTGCCTCTGCAGGTTTGTGGGTTCGGCTGTCGGTCTTTCGCGCTGCTGTTTGATGACATCGAGCCAGAAATGTGTCCTGCTGATAAAGAAAGGTTCAGTTCATTTGCTGAAGCTCAGGTTTCTGTCACTAATGAGGTGTTTCTGCATCTGGAGGAGCCGCACACCTTTCTCTTCTGTCCCACAGGTAGAAAAACACTCATATAAAGCTGCTTTAATGTTGAATATTCACTATGTTAAGGAGGATCTTTAAATTACACACAACATTGTTATACACTTTCATAACTTTATTTAAAATATGTAAAGTGTTGATAACAGATATGTTTAAAGTGCTTTTAGTTTATTTATGTTTGTTTATCTCAGCATTTTTTCCTGAACTATCATTATCAGTTACTTCAATGCATGCCAAAATGAGCCAAAACTGAAGATTGTACACACTCTCTTAACTATATCCGCTCATTCTACACCTGCCAGCATCTTTAATGTGTTTGTGTGTGTGCTGCAGATTACTGCGCTGCATTCTGCACTCCTAGCGTGCCGCTGTCGGCCTATCTGAACACCGTCGGAGAGAAACTCAACCCTGGGATTGACATTCTCTGGACAGGTAATGTCATCACCTTAGAGACTCAAATGTCAGGGTTTGTCAGTGACATTTATCTGCTCACATTTATGCATTTGGCTGACATGAAAGAGATGTGAATGCACAATGACAGATGAAAACAGAAAAGCATGAATGCATAATTTTAAACCTGAGCTGAAAACAAAAACGCATGGTCGTATGAATGTAAATTAAAACTTAAAATGCATGAATGCTAAAGAGATCATCTGAAGTTAAAACAAAAATGCATGCACGCATAAGGAACATTGTGAACACACAAAACAGAAATGCATAATGTCAAGCCTTACCTGAAAGCAGAAATGCAAGAATACACAGTGTAAAATCGGTTTTCACACATCTGAAATGGAAACAAAAGGTGCATGTTTATGTTATTCTAAACCAAACACAGACATGCATGAATTAATGACATTTCTATATGAGCTCAAAACAAAAATGCACAAGAGCATAATGAAAGATCTGCACTAAAAATAAATGCATTATGGTAATCCTGAAGTGAAAATAAAAAGTGCATGGATGCATTAAGGTTACAAATCAACTAAAAGACAGAAATGGATAATGATAATCTTAACTGACTCTATTTTATTAATATACACTCTTAAATCAAATATAAAATCATAAACGCATTAATATACACTCTTAAATTAAATATAAAATCAGAAATGCTTCAATATACACTCTTAAATTAATTATAAAATCATAAATGCATCAATATACACTCTTAAATTAAATATAAAATCAAAATTGCATCAATATACACTCTTAAATTAATTATAAAATCAATTATACATTAATATACACTCTTAAATTAATTATAAAATCATAAATGCCTTAATATACACTCTTAAATTAATTATAAAATCATAAATGCATCAATATACACTCTTTAATTAATTATAAAATCATAAATGCATCAATATACACTCTTAAATTAATTATAAAATCAATTATACATTAATATACACTCTTAAATTAATTATAAAATCATAAATGCATCAATATACTCTCTTAAATTAAATATAAAATCAATTATACATTAATATACACTCTTTAATTATAAAATCATAAATGCATCAATATACACTCTTAAATTAAATATAAAATCAATTATGCATTAATATACACTCTTAAATTAATTATAAAATCAATTATGCATTAATATACACTATTAAATTAATTATAAAATCAATTATACATTAATATACACTCTTAAATTAATTATAAAATCATAAATGCATCAATATACACTCTTAAATTAATTATAAAATCATAAACGCATCAATATACACTCTTAAATTAATTATAAAATCATAAATGCATCAATATACACTCTTAAATTTAATTATAAAATCAATTATGCATCAATATACACTCTTAAATTAATTATAAAATCAATTATGCATTAATATACACTCTTAAATTAATTATAAAATCAATTATGCATTAATATACACTCTTAAATTAATTATAAAATCAATTATGCATTAATATACACTCTTAAATTAATTATAAAATCAATTATACATTAATATACACTCTTAAATTAATTATAAAATCAATTATGCATTAATATACAATCTTTAATTAAATATAAAATCATAAATGCATCAAAACACACTCTTAAGTCTAATATAATGCACACTTAAATCAAATGTAAAATCATAAATGCATGAATACTCAACTATAAATCCTAACAAAAGCACAAATGCATAAGAGTAAATGTAATTTTGCGTGAGAACTGCAGGAGAATGATGCCGTGTTTTCAGTGCTGTGTTTGCGTCCTCCCCCTCAGGGCCGAAGGTGGTTTCTCAGGACATCAGTGTTGCTTCTATAGAGGAGGTTTCCGCGGTGTTGCGGAGACCGCCGGTGATCTGGGACAACATCCACGCCAATGACTACGACCCCCAGAGACTGTTTTTGGGACCCTACAAGAACCGGCCCACAGAACTCATCCCCAAACTCAGAGGCGTCCTCACAAACCCCAACTGTGAATTTGAGCCCAATTTTGTGGCTCTTCACACTCTGGCCACATGGTGCAAATCCAGCAGCGCGCCGAAGGACGTGTCTATGGGTATGAATACAGCGATAAAACATAAATGCAGATGATAATCATCATATTTTCACTATTACTGAAGTGTGTCTGTCTGTGAATGATGCCACAGAGGGAGACGATCAGGGGTCAGACTACAACCCCCATGAGGCTTTGCAGCTAGCACTCACTGATTGGTTGGTTGAGTTCGGCAGAGCTGAGCAACCTGATGGTAAAAACACATCTGACTGGGTTATAATCTTTAATCACTGGTCATTAATATTCATTTGTGTTTATTTAAATAAACTGAAACAAAACTAAAAGTTAAATATTTATTATATTTACATATTAATATAAATAACATAATATTAAACTATTATTGACAATATTAAACCAAATAAATAATATTATTATAAACTTAATGATAATTAATATAAATCTCTATTAATCAGAAATGAAAAGGGGGAAAAATATAAATATATATACATTAATTATATTAATATTATTTATAATATAATTTAATACTATAATTTTATTATTATTTTGTCTTTACTACAATCAAATTTTTCTTTTCAATGCTTTTCAAATTTTTAAAATTAAATGCTAATAAAAAAACTGAATATGAATTTAAATATTCTTTTAATTTAAATAAAAAAATTATTTCAAATATTAAATTTTATTTGATTTTAAATATTTATTTGAATTTTAATATTTATTAGATTTTGAATATGAATTTGAATATTTATTTGAATTTGAATATGAAGTTGAATTGAATATTTATTTGAATTTAAATATTTATTTGAATATGAATTTGAATATTTATTTAATTTTTAATATTTATTTGAATTTAAATATTTATTTTATTATGAATATGAATTTTAAATTGAATTTGAATATTTATTTAAATTGAATGTGAATATTTATCAAAATTAGAATATTTGAATTTGAACATTTATTTGAATTTGAATATTTATTTGATTCAAATATTAATTCAATTTTAAATATTTATTTGATTTAGAATTTTTATTTGATCTTGAATATTTATTTGAATTTGAATTTTTTATTTGAATATTTATTTGAATTTGAATATTTATTTAATTTTGAATATGAATTTGAATATTTAATTAAATATTTATTATATTTTTGAATATGCATTTGAATTGAATATTTATTTGAATTTGAATATTGATTATATTTTAAATATGAATTTGAATATTTATTTGATTTAAATGTGAATTTAATAAAATATTTATTTGATTTAGAATTTTTATTTGAATTGAATATTTATTAGATTTTGAATATGAATTTGAATATTTATTTGAATATTTTATTTGAAAATGAATTTAAATAGAATTTGAATATTTATTTAAATTTGAATATTTATTTGATTTGAATACTTATTTGAATTTGAATATTTATTTCATTTTGAATATGAATTTAAAATTTTATTTGAATATTTATTTGATTTAAATATGAATTTAATTTAAATGTTTATTTAAATTTTTATATTTATTTGATTTAGAATTTTTATTTGATTTCGAATATTTATTTGAATTAGATTTTTTATTTGAATTTGAATATTTATTTAATTTTGAATATGGTTTTGAATATTTAATAGATTTCGAATTTGCATTTGAATTGAATATTTATTTGAATTTGAATATTTATTTGAATATTAATTTAAATATGAATTTGAATATGAATTTGCATATGCATATAACAGGATTGCTCCTGAAATGAAGACGCGATGGGTCTGCTGGTGTGGTGCATTATGGGAGTTGTTGTTGTTGTATGTTAAGGCTCCGGGCGCTGCAGACGGGAGGTTAGTGAAGAAGAGCCGATGCAGACGGAGGGCCACACACCGGGGCCTCGAGACAACCCGCTGTACACCGCAGAACCACTGACACTGGCTGACCTCACACTGCTGGCGGAGCTCTTCTATCTGCCCTATGAACACGGACACACTGCTACACACATGCTGGAGGAGCTGCACTGGCTGCGCACACACACACCAGATGAGGAGGAGGTCAGAGAACACACACACACACACATCATAAAATACAGGACAGTTGTGAGATATGAATGCATTATGAACGCCTCTGTAAATGCAGTGTGTTGTGTTGTGTTGTCGTGCAGGGTTGTGCGTGGCGTGTGCGTGCGCAGCAGTTTGATGATCGCTGCGCTGCTGTGGTGCAGATGTTCAACAGACTCTCTAACGCCCCCAACAGGCTGATCCTCTACGACCTCTACAACTACATCTGCGACATCAAGAGCGGCGTCACCATGGCCAAAGCCTACGTCAAGACTCTGGGTACACATCTGTGTGTGTGTGAGAGAGTTTGTGTGCATGTGAGTGAATGAGTGTGTGTGAGAGATAGAATGTGTGTGTGTGTGTGTGTCAGAGCGAGAGACAGGGAGTGTGTGTGTGTGTGTGTGTGTGTGTGTGTGTGAATGTATGTATGTGAGACAGAGTATGTGTGCGTGTTTGAGAATGAGTGTGTGCATGTGAGTGAATGATTGTGTATAAGAGATAGAATGTGTGTGAGTGTGTCAGAGAGAGGGAGAGTGTGTATTTTGTGTGTGTCTGTGTCTGTGTATATGTGTGTGTATGTGAGACATAGTTTGTGTGGGAGAGAGTGTGTTTGTGTTTGAGAATGAGTGTGTGCTGCTGAGTGAAAGTGTGTGTAAATGTGTCAGAGCGAGGGAGAGTGTGTGTGTGTGTGTTTGTGTGTAAGAGAGAAAGAGGCAGAGTGTGTATGTTTGTGTTTGAGAATGAATGTGTGCAGGTAAATAAATGAGTGTGTGTGAGAGAATGTGTGTGTGTGTGTGTGTTAGAGAGAAAGTGTATGTGTATTTGCATATGTGAGAGAAAGTGTGTATGTGTGTGTGTGTGTAAGAGAGTGGGAGGTTGTGAGTGTGTGTGTACTGAAGTGTGTGTGTGTTTCAGGAGGTCAGACTCCTCACCCTGCACTGGCTCTGACTGATGACCCGGAGCCGTGGGGCTTCAGAGGAGGTCTGTCAGGAGAATTCCAGGTGTGTTTCTGTGTGACCTTTGACCTGCTACTCACCCTGAGCTCCTGAGGAGGATGATGATGATGTGTGTGTGTGTGTGTGTGTTTATGACGTTTAGCGAATGCTGCCGTCTCACGGGAACCGCGATCTGTTCCGCAGCCCTCCGGCCACACGAGTCTACACCATCAGACCCTGCACTCCCACAGACCAGGTGACACACACACACACACACCCTTCGGCGTAGTCCCTTTATTCATTAGGGGTCCCCACAGTGAAATGAATCGCCAACTATTCCAGCATATGTTTTACACAGCTACAACCCTTCCAGCTGCAACCCAGTACTGGGAAACACCCATACACACTCATTCACACACACACACACACACACACTCATACACTGCGGCCAGTTAGTTGATCAGTTCCCCTATAGCGCATGTGTTTGGACTGTGGGGGAAACCGGAGCACCCGGAGGAAACCCACACCAACACGGGGAGAACATGCAAACTCCACACAGAAACACCAACTGACCCCTGATAAATAAAGGGATTAACTCGAATATATAAATAAATGGATGATCTGATGAGCAGTAAGGAAGTTAATAATCATACCCGTGTCTGTCTTCCTCTCCAGCCGGAGGTGATGAAGATCTTTAAGCAGATGCAGACTGAGACGCAGCAGAAGGTGGAGCTGGTCGGCGACCGGTGAGAATGCTAGATAGTGTGCTCCGTTAATGAACTGGAGCCCTGCACTCACTCCTGTTTCTCCGCCAGGTTGGTGGAGGGTCAGATGATGCCGTCGCAGAACTGCAGTCTGATTCTGGACGATGCTTCTGGAGTTTGTGGATATGCTTTCGCTCTCAGCGATGCGAAGACGGCCATGAATAAATCTCAGGTACAGAATGGCACCTGTTATGCAGAAATCACTTTAATAAGGAGTTTAACCCTGGTGTGTGTCAGCAGTGTGTGAATATCTCCAGCCTCCAATGATCAACATGAATTAACTATAGTTTGATTGACATTCCCCCTTTGTACAAGTCATCAGAGGGGGAAAGCCCCGCCCACTAGTGCCTGTCTCTCTACCTCATTAGCATAATCAGCAGCCCTGAGTGAGAAGCAGCCGTCTGTCCATTAGCCATTAGAGTGTTTGAGCTGCTGAAGATAATGTCAGCATAGACTCAGAGGATTATAGATGTGGAGTTTTAGATGAACAGCGACAGGAACCACATAGACTGACAGAAGCTGTTTTACATCTGTCACTATGTTTATGCAAATGCACTTCTAGCTCCGCCCTCTTCTGAAAAGAGCACAATCTCATTTGCATTTAAAGCGACAGTCACCAAAACACCACAATTAGGATCAAAGCCTGAAAGGGTCAGTTTCAGAGAGCTGCAGAACATTATCAGTGTGATACTTTCAGCTCAAACTTCACTAAAACACTCTATATATCTGAGACTAAATGTTAACGAAATAATAAGACGCTGTATATTGCCTATGATATCTATATTGTACATGGTTATAATCAAAATATACTGAATATCTGCATATGTTTAGTATCCAGAGACCATGCTGCAGGATTATCCATCAGTCATTGCTCTTCAGATCCACTCGAAAGTTCCCGACCACAGCGCAGCCAAGCGTCTGATTCTCCAGCTGCTGTCAGCGCTGAGAGACAGCGGTGAGTTTAACAACACCTCCACCAACAGGAAATGTATATTAGTGCTACGTCTACTATAGTCCACCACCTGTGTGTTTTTCTCAGGGTCTAAAGGAGTTTTTAGCGAGTTCAGATCCAACGACAGACGAATGCTGGACTTCCTGAAGACGCTGAACGTGTTTCAGGTGCTGAAAGTCGACGGTCTGCCAGCAAACCTGGTCATCATGGGAACTAAACTCTGACACCTGCACATAAACACCCCATTCAACACAATACTCTGATCAAAACACTGATTCTGTACCTGAAATCCATCAGGAATAGGCTTTTTAGAGTGGAAAACATGCATTATTAATAAATAATAAATTAATTATAAACTCCAGAAAGGGTCGGGACACTCAAAAATGAATATTAATAAAGTTTATTTGCATATGCATTTAAATATGCACGTCTCTGCATTAACTTTTAATTACGGTCATGAATCAAACAATATTATATAAAGATCTCCAGTGTTGTTCATACACTTAAAAAACACACTAAAACAACTCATGTGATTGTAACACTTTAGAGTAAGCTTCATCTGTTAACAGTTTTTATATATATATATAAATAATTTAATAATACAGTTGTGTTTGTGTATTATATTATGCTATTAATTTTTTATAGTTTAGATGTTCTGTATGTGTGTATCACATATGCATAATAATTATATATAATATAAATATATATATAATACACACACATGTATTATGTCAAAACAAACTTAAATTTATATATATATATATATATATTTCAACAATGAATAATAGAGTTGACTTTGTGTATATATAATTCTCTATATATTTTAGTCATTATGTTGTGAGTTATGTGAACAGATAGGATCTTATTTTAAAGTGTTTCCACTATAATAGGTTTTGAGGTTTTGTAGTTTTTTTTAATAATAAAGGCAAATCATTTGTTAAGACTGTTCCTGGAATTCCTCTCATTATTCTCCAGTGCATTTCTTCTGTTTGTTTAGAGGATTCCTCTATTATTGCATCTGTTCCCCGTAGTTTCAGTCCCCTGAGCTTCTGTAGTGTTTCGTGTCCCACACGAAGACGCTCGTCTGTACAAACATTGTATGTTAAATTTTTGGACTGATCTGGTGCATCTATAGAGACGGAGCACATTTAGACCACACCCCCTCACAATAGCCCCACCCCCTCTATTGAGTTTGCATTGGAGAAGCTCCGCCTCCTTGTAATTTCTGACTCATTAAACAGAATGATGTCTAATAATCTCCTGCTCCAATGAAAAGTCAATAGAGAGTGCTGAAAGGTGCTTTTAAAAGTAATATATTATAATCTTGATCCTAAAAAATAAAATGAAATAATAATAAATAAAATTTCACATTACTTTCCTTCTTTTCGTAACACATTTGGTTACTTGTGTAAAGAATTGACTGAAGATTGTAATATATGAGTTTTAAAAGTAACTGAATTGCTCCGCCCTTGTGTGGGCGTGGCTATGACTCCGCCTCTATATAAACTCCAGCCCTTCATATTTGACGTCTGCGATCTTGGTGTCGGGCAGCAGTATCCGGCCGTCGAGTGTAAATGCGGTGATGTACGTGGCGATGTTTCCCGCGTCCTCCTCAGATTTCAGCGCTAGGATAATCTGGTCGTCGGTGTCCGGGATGAACTTGAAGGAGGAGAAGCCGAGCGTGGGCTTGAGCGGGCCGACACGAGATGCAGAGATCCTGCTGAAGTCTGAGGAGCAGCGCAGAATCAGGTTTGTGCCGCGACGCTCATCTGCCGTTTCATCGTAACGCTCTGAACTCGCTCGCCGCGGGAGGAAGAACCATCTCTGCAGACGCTCGCTCCACACCGCTGACTCGTGGATCAGATAACCTGATAAACACACACATCACATTTATATAATCAGGGTCAAATTTAAGACTTTTGAAGACCATTAAGAAGCTAATTTCAGACTTATACGGGCTAAACGGTAAGGATTTTTTTCTAATGGCATGGTTGGGCCAATGAAAAAGATGTTAAATTGCCTCATGAAAACCATTTTAATTTATTTTAAATGTGTCACAACAAGCAAAATCTAGTTAAAACATTTACAAAACTATAATAAACAAAATGTATGCACAAGAGTCTGCACAAAGAGACTTTTGAATGTTTTTTTAAGACCCCGTGGACACCCTGATAGTATACATACATATATATATATATATATATATATATATATATATATATATATATCTGAAATTATATTACTATGTTTTTTAGACAGTACATATTATAAACATTTATATCATCTTACATCTGTTATATTATTTTTGGTGTATCCTCTTAAGGCCCAAGGTGTGTTTTTTACATGCATTTTTTATTTCTATTTGCTTTTTGGGACATTTAGAGAATAATGGTGTCCATATATGTGGACTCGTGGTCCGAATTTACATAAACCATTTTTTTCCAAATGTTTTTTAATGCATATTTAACATACAATTTTTTTAAAAACAATTTTTTCCCCATTTTGGACAGTTAAAATAGAGTTTGGGACATTTCATATGCTGCAAAACATGTACTGTATGTCTGTAACAAAATATAAAAGTATTTTAAATAGCCACTTAAGCCCTAGGAGGTTATATATATATATATATATATATATATATATATATATATATATATATATATATATATATATATATATATATATATAGAGTATGTTAACCCTGAAATGAGAGAAACTCTGGGTTTTCTGTTTCAAAATGGCAGGTTTGTCAGATTTGAGAAAGCAGGGTAAGTCGAGTCTGTTTCTGAAAAAGAGGTAACTTTAACTCAGAATCAGTTACCGTGGTCAATTACTCTGTGAACCTAACCTGGTCTGGAGCAGGGTTTATTCTCTAAACTCTTGAGTTTCTGCCGGTCTCCTCCGAAGAGGTATTTCTGGCCTTAGCTGTAGTGTATACCCGAACCGTACCGCACTGTACCAGTCAGTGGAAACGAGCCATTAGAGCACAGGTGTCAAACTCAGTTCCTCGAGGGCCGCAGCTCTGCACAGTTTAGTTCCAACCCTAATTATACACAGCTGATCAAACTAATTGAGTCCTTCAGGCTTGTTTGAAACCTACAGGTAAGTGTGTTGGAGCAGGGTTGGAACTAAACTGTGCAGGGCTTCGGCCCTCCAGGAATTGAGTTTGACACCCCTGCATTAGAGGAATAACCCTGATTTTCAAAATATAAATAATTAATAATTTAAATAATTTTCTAAAATATATTTATACGTTTCACCAATTGTCTTTTATGTTTATATGTGGAGTGGATTTTGCATTGTATATCATGAGAAATATTTCAAAGGGATAGTTCATTAAAAATGTTTTTATTCTGTCCTCATTTTCCTCATTCTCCATTAATACAAATTCCTCTGTTAAACATAAAGGGAGATATTTTGAAAAATGCTGGAAAAAACATTGTGTTTTTTGTTCCTACTACGCAAGTCAAAGGCTGTTTTATCCAACATTCTTCAGAATATCTTCATTTGTGTTCAACAGAAGAAAGAAACTCATTGAAGTTTACAACCTCTTGAGTGTGAGTAAATATTGAGGACATTTTAATTTTTGGGTGCACGGTCCCTTTAAGTATAACATCACAGCCCCTGTGGTCATGTGATCACCTCTCAAAGTGAGTGTGTGTTTGTGTGTGTGGTCTAACCTGGAGGTTTGATGTCTGCTGCCCTCTTCAGTGCGCTGTACCGCGGTACCCAGTTCTCATGCTCCACGTCACCATGGAAACCAACCACCTTCACCCATTCTGGGTTATTATTGACGAACTCGCCGGTGATAGTGGTCCACTCCTTACCGAGACCACCAACATAAAGACGCTCGTCCTTCACCGCCATCCACTCCGCCTTAAAACCTGACACCAGTGTCAAAGGTCACACATATGAGGAAGCAGTAAAGCAGCACTGCATCATAACATTGAGGCTGTATCCAAAATCAATCACCCCCTATACCCTTAATAGTGCACTACTTGAGGGAGCAGCCATTTTTAATGGTGTCGGAAACCATATTGTACATTCTGAAGTGCACTCAATCAATCCCATAATACACCACAATAACTAGAGTACAACCCATGCACACTCGACAGCTAGTGATACTCAAAATGCACTGGGAGAGTTTGCGCTCCAAATGAATTTCCACAACTGACCACAAGATGGAGACTATATAGCGGAATCCTATTGGTGTACGTTACAAATTAACACATTATTTATTTAAAGTAACATTTGTATAAAGACAGACATCACAATATTTTCAGAATTCATAATGGACAGCTGGCTGAGTGCAACTATCACAGGGTCTGAACAAGAAGATGGTAATATCTGTAATCTGTCGAAGTTATTTTCAGGTTACGTTCTGGTTATCTTAAGATTATGTTCTGGTTATCTTTAGGATATGTTCTGGTTATATTAAGATTATGTTCTGGTTATCTTTAGATTATGTTCAGGTTATCTTCAGGTTATGTTCTGGTTATCTTCAGGTTATGTTCCGATCATCTTCAGGTTATGTTCTGGTTATATTAAGATTATGTTCTGGTTATCTTAAGGTTATGTTGTGGTTATCTTCTGGTTATGTTCTGGTTATCTTCAGGTTATGTTCCGATCATCTTCAGGTTATGTTCTGGTTATCTTCAGGTTATGTTCCGATCATCTTCAGGTTATGTTCTGGTTATGATCAAATTATGTTCTGGTTATCTTCAGGTTATGTTCTGGTTATCTTTAGGTTATGTTTTGGTTATCTTCAGGTTATGTTCTGGTTATCTTTAGGCTTTGTCTTGGCTTTATTCAGATTTTGTTCTAGTTATCTTCAGGTTATTTTGAGGTTAACTTCACTTATAAAGCAAGCTGTTTTCTTTTAGCTGTCCTTGTTCATGGACAGCACTTTTCATCCCGCCATTCTACTTCTCTTTCTGTTTTTTTGATTGTTTCAGTTCTGAATTTTAAACTAAAAGAACTAAAAAAATAAAAAAAAAATAAAAAGCCTGACTGCATTCGTTTGCACTAAAAAATTAATCCTGTAATCCTGAGTTTGTTTAGCCGGCATCATGGAACAGGCCCTAGTTTATTATTTTTAATGTTAGTTTTACCTTTAGATACGCTGCCGTCTCCATCTGTCAGAATGACCCATGGCACGGCACGGTTCCCCTCAATCCGGTACACCACACCGGTACGGTCATCCACACTGTACAAGTGTCCGTTAAACGCCACCAGTTCGGAAAGCTCCATCCCGCGGCCCTTCTCCGACAGATGGCTCTCCAGAGCCACAGTATTTGGATCCCACTCCACCGAAACACTGTCTCCGCTCTCCGATACCAGAACATGTCCTCTTTTTAAATAACTGAACCACGTATTGTCCTTTTTACTGCGCGAGTTTGTGTCCAAATCTGCTATGACTGCGATACGGTAGCGGATCCCGTTGACTGTGTGTTCTGGAGGGCTGAGCGGATACGTGTCGTTATACCGTGTCCCGATTGGATCTGCATCCACCATTGCACCAGAGACATCCCGACTGGATCTCCATGAGCGTGGGCTGTTCTCAGGGGCGTCCGATCCGTGGTCAGTGGATGTGTGGTGCTGAAACAACAGGACGGCTAATGCTAGTAGTGCCGCCACACCGATGGCCCGCCACCGGAAACGGAAACGCGGATCAGAGACGGAGTTGGTCATGGAGGAGAACATGGAGGAACCGTGAACTGAAGCCCGCGAGGAACTCATGGAGTCGCGGCTCTCGGCTGATGGAGAGAAGAAGAAAAGAGAAATTCCTTAATAAAAATGTTGAGTTTGTTATTAAATTAAATCAATAAAAATGAGTTTAAGTTTTTCTCATAAACTAGAAGATGAACTGTAATTAAAAGATGAAAATAAAAGTGTACACCAAACTTTACACTTTTATTCTGTCTATATTCTGATCACACACACCAACCTTTACACTTTTATTCTGTCTATATTCTGATCACACACACCAACCTTTACACTTTTATTCTGTCTATATTCTGATCACACACACCAAACTTTACACTTTTATTCTGTCTATATTCTGTCCACACACACCAAACTTTACACTTTTATTCTGTCTATATTCTGTCCACACACACCAAACTTTACACTTTTATTCTGTCTATATTCTGTCCACACACACCAAACTTTACACTTTTATTCTGTCTATATTCTGATCACACACACCAAACTTTACACTTTTATTCTGTCTATATTCTGTCCACACACACCAAACTTTACACTTTTATTCTGTCTATATTCTGAACACACACACCAAACTTTACACTTTTATTCTGTCTATATTCTGAACACACACACCAAACTTTACACTTTTATTCTGTCTATATTCTGATCACACACACCAACCTTTACACTTTTATTTCAATTAATCTTCTGATTATACCAAACTTTTTTATTCTAATTATGAACACACCAGTTAATACTTACCATCTCTTTTCTAAAGGTTTATTCATATATCATTCACCTGATGAAACCTAAAAGTTCCAGGTTCCTCTGGGTTTACTCACTTTTTTTAAATGAAGTAACAACACATTTCTTTATACAGTGTGGGTGAACTGTCCCTTTATACACACATGACAGTCTCCTGCTATTAAACACTGACTTCTGTATTCAGATCCTGAGTTTATATTAGTCTGAGCTATGATCAAATATCCTGACGCATGATTCCCAAATCAGATCCTTAAGCTACAGAAATGCTGATCATACCAAACTGAATATGTCTGACAGAACAAATCAAAAGAAGAAAAGTAAAAATGTTGTATTTTAACTTATTTTGCAATAACTGGTTTGTATTTAATTGTGTTATCTTTCTATTCCTAAAGATGTTCAGTGACTAAACTCCTATTTCATTGGATAAAACTGTTCATTTTGTGTAAATGCATCACAATTATTGGCTATATTCACTGGGATATGGATAAAAATATTCATTTTCAAAATAGGGTGTACTCATTTATGCTGAGCACTGTATATTTTGTGTTCAGCATCTTCAGTGTGTGCATGAAACAAACAACAGATGCTAATTTAACACAGCAAACATCCCAGGAGCAGAGCGTAATGATGACACCGGAGACTCCAGTGCTGTTTAACAACCTGTCCGAGTCAACAATGAATGGCTTCATTGAGGAATTACACACACCACAACCCTCATCAGCACTACAACTGCACAAAATATTGAAAAATGACCGTTATCGCGCTAGTTAGTATATGCAATAGTTATAGTATATGCAATATATTTGATAAATTACATTTATTTTGTACATTGGTTGTTTTAATCTTTAGCCCCGCCTCCCCAGTAGTTGCTATTCTGTTATTGGCTGGAGCTCCAAAGGTGAACCCAGAGCTGAAAATAAAAACTAGTGGGTGGAGTCGAGACGAGAAAGGAAAATGACAACAGCCAATCAGAGTCAGAATATCTGCATATCAGGTTTTCACTCATTCATAGTGTTTTAAAGAAAAATATTTGGAGTTTTTTTGTCTGAACTAGAATTAATAAGATCTTAAAATATATTTCAACTGTTTATTCTAATATTATTAAATAAATAAATGATTTAAAAAACATAGCTAATGAAGATATTATTATTGCAATACTCAACAACAACATTGCATATTATTCACAAAGCTCTGCACACGACAACAGCATGACTAATCTAATCTTTTGCACATTACACTGTGACTTTACCTGTGGAAGGTGGGAGATTAACTGAGTAATCAGTGAACCAGCCCTACAAAACAAGCAATTATACAACAATCACCAGTGTTATTGTAGTACTGGGGTGTAGCTGCTACAGGAAACACTGCAAAAAATATCCATAAATTAGCAGTTTTCCCTATTTTGTGATTCATGTTTTTATTTTCCACGTTTAACTCTGCTTTTGAATTGCATTACAGGAGCTTGATCCTTATTCCAACAACTTTGAACAGTTGTAAAAAGATTATTTTTGTACGTGTAATAGTTTGCAGTGCTATATTGTCTGTGGGGTTATATATTACACTACAGAAACCTTGTAATAAACTGCCAGTACATTCATTTATAAATAATATTAGGACACATTTATACTGAAATATTAAAACCACAATATCAGTAACTCAGATAAGTATCGTTTGCAGTAAATATATCTACAGTAAATGTCAACAAATAAAAGCACAACTGAGTAATAGAGACAGAGTTTATTACTATATTCCTGACCATGGAACACAAAACCAGGCAATTTTTGAATACTGAGATTTACATTAGGCTTGGGCGGTATTACGGTATTATGGTATACCGCGGGATCTAAAAATAGCAACGGTGTCAGTTTCAATACCGTTATACCGTCATAAAATATTAAATATCCTTTATTTAATGCCTACAAAAACGTATGTGTGGTTGTCATCACGGGACAGTGTGGAGGAGAGAGGGAAAGGAAGGGGGAGAGGGAGGGAGAGAAGGGGGAGAGGGAGGGAGAGAAGGGGGAGAGGGAGGGGGAGAGGTGACGTGACGAGTCGCGCTTCAAAGTGTCCTGCAGTTTGGCAGTTTCGACTGAACAGAAGGGAGACGTGGTTAATATGAACGAGAGGTCTGCATTAGAGCTAAAGATCTTTGACCGAACCCGGCGAGACCCGAAAAAATCCAAATCCCTGCATTAAAATCCATCTCTGCAAAGGTGAAACAAATGATGACGAAGTAGTAAAAAAAGAGAATTTTGACGGCGGTCAAGTCAGTCACTAGCTCAGAAAGAGCGGTTATTCCAGCCGCAGGTATTTCGCGGTCGCTCATACACTGCGTATTACGGTAGAGCCCTAAACCGCAGGCTGACAGGTAAAAAGAAGAGGCCATTCGCTAAAGTGAAACTGCTGTCATGAAAAATTAAATGCATGTTCCTGACTGGTAGAAAATGAACAAACAATCCTACCAAAAACTTGCAAAATCAGCCGGATCAGAACTCTGCATCTCGACCTGTAGCCGCAGGAAAGGGTGTTCAGTTCTGCTGGACGCACCATGAGTGAGAGACTGCGCTAAAGCCAGTGGATTAAATAATGTTCCTCCACAAACACACGTAGCCTAATCTTGGTGCGTAAAGGGTTTTTAAATTATAAATAAATATTAATTAAACCATATAATCATAATGTAGACAGAGTATACAGACTAATGGTGGCATTATTCTTTTATTATTCAGCTTCATCGCCGCCCTAATGCCAGATTGTGAAGAGAAGTGGAGAAACACATCTTGCAGAGCCTTTATCTTAATTTCGTTATTGCCAAAATACCCGTCATCATTTAGAGTTTATTTTAATTTGATTTGTTAAGCAAGATTACTTTTCATTGGTGTGTAGGCTAATTTAAAGGCTAAGTGCATGTACCTAGACCTATAGAGTGCTGAGATGTTACGATGTTACAGCTGTAGGACTTATTTTATTTCTTTGTTCCAACTTTCAAGTGGCCTATAGTCTACGCTTGTTACGAATAAATGATGTTAAAACATATAAATGACTCATTCTTGAAAAAAATGCATTAGAGCTGTGTGCATGAGCACATTTTAATGTAGGCTGTGAACGGGTTTGGGCTGTATAAAGCTGTCAATCAAAATGTACCTGTCGGACTCGGGACCTATCGGGTATAACTGCTGTTCCGCGGGAGCCGGCCAGATTTCTTACGGTGTGGGAGTAAATTTCTGAATAAATCGCGGGAGAGATGTGTGTGTGTGTGTGTGTGTGTGTGTGTGTGTGTGTGTGTGTAAAAGGGAGAGAGAGAGAGAGAGAGAGGTGCTGTGCGTCGCTTTGCGCGCGCTCTCTCTCTCTCTCTCTATCTCTCTCTATCTCTCTCTATCTCTCTCTATCTCTCTCTATCTCTCTCTGACCGCGAGCCTAAGGTCGCATAGAATGTATTCAGTTTCTGAATGGTTTAGGCTTAAGCCAACAGTTTGGTGACGCTGTCTGAGCCTTACGTCATAATTTTTTTTTATTACGCCGGTAATACCGGATACCGGGGTAAAATATGGAGGCGGTTTGACGGTATCAAAATTTGGATACCGCCCAAGCCTAATTTACATATCACTTGAAAGCTTACTAAATAAACCTTCTATTCATATATGGTTTGTTAGAATAGGATCTGACTGAGATACAACTATTGGACATCTCTAGAAAATCAAAATATGGAGAAAATCTCATTTACAGTTGTTTAATTTAAGCTCTTAATACATATCACTAATCAAAAATAAAGTTTTGACATATTTGCAGTAGAAATTGTGCAAATTATCAATAATGAAACATGATCAATATTCAATATCAATATACAAGTCCTAATGATTATTGAGATAAAAGACAGATGGAAAATTTTGACCCATACACAATGTGTTTTTGGCTGTTTCTGTGCTTCCAGGTTAAAAACTGGTAAAAAGTACAGTTTATAAAAACACTTTCTATAAAACACATAGGTTTATCACAATAAAAAGAATGCGAACAGCAAAAAATGAATATAGCTTGAGATAAGTTTTTTAAGATTTACTTGAGATTTTTATATTTTTAATCTACATTTTATTAAAATATATATTAACTACTAATGATCCAATGCTTTTTGCCATAAAATAAAAATCAACAATTTTGATTTGTGGCTGGTTTTGTGGTGCTGGATCAGATTTTCACCCATTTCAAGGATCAGCACAGGACCTCAAGGTGGGACTCAAACTTAGGTCACCATGAACACCAGAGTGCCATGTGTCGATGCACTAACCACTACACCACTGGCACCGACATGTACTCTTTTGAAAACATCAGTTGCACTGACCTAAAATGTCTGAAGTTGAGTGAACAAAGAAAATATTTTGGAAATTGCTACTAAGAAATAAAACATTATCAGAACAAACAAACATAGTTCACAGTGACCCGAGTTCAATTCCCGCCTCAAGGTCCAGATCCTTTCCCTCTCTCCTCTCCCCACACTTTCCTATACTCTCTTCTGTCCTATCAATTAAAGGTGAAAAAAAAGAAGCTGAGTACACGAACACGAGAAAAAGCTAAAGGGAATAAGGACTGTTTTTGTTCACTTAACATCAGGCATTCCAGTTCTGCAGACAACACATTTTCAGTTGGCACTACAGAGAAGTTCACCTCTCCAGAAAACTAATAATCTTTTGTTAACCCAACTAAACGTATTTTGTATTACTGACAAATAATTTAAGGTCAGTGCAGCTGATGTTTTCAAAAGTTGAGTGAACCAGAAAAGCCAAAGGAAATAAGGATTATGTTTTTTTTGTTGTACTGACTTTACATTTTTTAAAGTGCAGAAAAAGTATTAAAATCTACAAACAGTTTATATAAAAACTTTACTGTATAAAACAGATTTATCACAATAACAACAACAAATAACACATCAGATTAAAATCAAAAACAGTCTTCTAAGATTTACTTTAGATAAAAAAAAGATTCAAACATTTTTAAGATGAATAATTAATAAGCGTTCTGCTCTACCTTTCTTTCTGCCTCTCATGTCTGAGCTGTTGATTGAGTGTGTGTCCGAGTGTGTGTGTGTGTTTATCATCAGTTTGTCATCATCTACTGAGATCAGCGAGCCGCGCAACAGTGACGAGGCAAATCCTGAGAGCGAACGAACCCTTGCCTACTACACACACACTCACACATGCACTCTTTCTCACTCACACACTCACAAAATCATTCTCTCTCACGCAATCAAACTACACACACACACTCACTCATTCACTCTTTCTCTCTCACACACTCACAAAATCCTTCTCTCTTTCACACACACACTACACACACACATATTTATTCTCTCTCAGCAACACACACACACAATCTCTCTCTCAGACACAGTATTTCTCTCTCATGCACACACACACATTCATTCTATCATCACAAACTAAACACACACACACACACACACACATACACACTAACCTTCAGACTCTACAGATACTGTGCTTCTGTGCCAGAGGTTACAGGTAGGAGAAGAATAAATCTCTTCTTTTCTAATTTCCAAGAGTACGTAACACGTCTGTAATTCCTTCAGAAATGTGAGAGCAGGTTTATTTGTTCACAGGGGCGAGCTGCAGATTAAACCTCGCTCTAATAATGAGTCAGTGTTTTTGAGAACTCGGTGATTGTGTGTAAATCTGTGGTCGGAGACTCTATTGTGGAGAAGCTGATTTGGTTGGTAAATGATTGCAAACAGGAGTGAAATAAAAGTGCCGGCGGTGCACTAGAGCACAGTTCACCATATCTATAGTAGATTTATACACTCTGTCAGAGATTTTAAGGTAAAAAGGCATTATATGTGGGTCAAAGATGCAAGGTTAACTCTACAAAGTGATTTAGTTATTAACATGTTATTTATGTAATAAAATAATAAGTAAAAGGTAATGAACATGGTATAAAATATAACAAAGTAATTACAATTCATCTAGAATTATTAATAATAATTCATTTATTCATTTTCCTTCAGCATAGTCCATAATCCAGCATGTTTTACGTAGCGGATGCCCTTCCAGCTGCAACTCAGTACTGGAATACACCCATACACACTTACACTATGGCCAATTTAGTTTACCAATTTCCCAATAACGCATGTGTTCGGACTGTGGGGGAAACCGGAGCACCCGGAGGAAACCCACACCAACACGGGGAGAACATGCAAACCCGAACCATTGACCTTCTCACTGTGAGGCCACAGTGCTAACCACTGAGCCTCCATGTTGCCGTTAATAATAATGAATGTATTCTATATAACGCCTTTCCAGCACTCAACGATGCTTTACAACAAAAGTAGGAGGAAAAAAAACTAAAAGGTTAGAGAAAATAGCAGACTAATAATTCATAAAAGGAATAACAAAGACGAGAACAAATAGCAAAAATGAAATGAGCATTATTGACTGTAACATTCAGAAAATAAGTGAGTTTTAAGATGAAACTTAAACTTAAAAATAAAAGTTATGCAGTGAAGCATGTGTGGGGGATGAAAATAGTTTAATATAAAAAAATAATAAGTAATACACATGATATAAAATGTAAACAATAGTTACAATTACTTTAGACTTTGAATAATTAAATTAAGACAATAAATAATTTTCTAAAAAGTAATGAAATAGACATAAAAAATATTTAAAAAATAAATTTCATCAAGAATTAAATTAATTAACAGAAGAAAATTACAAGAAAAAAGTCATGAACATGGTTTAAATATAAAAATAGTTACAATTCATCTTAAAGTAATTAAATCAAAAAGTAATGAACATGGTATAAAATATAAAGAAATAATTAGAATCCATCTATAATTAAAATAATTAAATTAATATAATAATGTAATAAGTAAAAAAACTAATGAACAAGGTATAAAATATTACAATTCATCTAGAATAAAAATAATTAAATTTATTAATAAAATAAGTAAAATTAATGCAATTAATGTAATTGAAATAAAAAGAACATTACAGTTTATTCACATTTAATGGTACTTCTCTCTTTTAAATAAACTAAGTGTAATTTAAATTTTAAATAAACAAAGTTTTTTTTCCCTCACCGCTGTCGCCACTGCCTCGCATGGTTCAGGATTGGTAGAGCTACGCATCGATGAATTTGCTCTTCAGTGTTTGAACTCTCAGTAATGATTAAATCACACTGAACTGAGCTAAACTGAACTGAACTGAACTTAAACACTAAAACCTGAACCACACTGTTCCAGTTACTGAACCACACTGTTCCAGTTACTATGACCATTTATGTGAAGCTGCTTTGACACAATCTACATTGTAAAAGCACTATACAAATAAAGCTGAATTGAATTGAACTAACCAGTGATAATTTTATATTGTAATAAAGTCATGTAATTATAAAATATTTTTGACAAAATCTAGTTTAATGTTCAGTAGCCTGTAGATCCGTGATTTACTTCAAATCTCTCTATTCTTATGATTACTAAGCTCAAATATTAACTTTTAATTGCAGGTCAGAGAGAAACCATGCAACATTTTATTATTTTAACACATTTCCCTTACTGTAGAAAAAACAATCCCTGTTTGGTTTGTGTACACTATATTTTTGTGTTTCATTTACAGGATATACACTGTAATTGTTCTGTTGTTATTGCAAACAAAAAAGTATTTCCAAGCCTTCCAGTCCGGAAGTGTGTTAATCTGCGCATGCGCGAACCCTCCGCCATACACGCGATGTTTTATTTACACAAGTTACTCTAAAAACAATCACGACAACATGATAACAATTGGACATTCATGAAAAATTCAGTTTCTTCGTGTTTGTCTGAGGGTCAAAACTGTTATATTAACGTTACAACCATTACACTTGCATCACCCCAGTCTTGTCTTTAACAGTTATAAACGCGTCTAAAAGTTTATATTTTATTTTAATGACTAATGTGATGACATAACGAGGTTACTCCGAGTCCTTAGTTTTAATAAAACAGAAAACATTAGACTGAAGTAATTCCCGGCAGTTTCTGCTGAATAACCGCCGTTAACCCTTTATGAGGCGAACCCTTCCCGCTCCAAATTTCCTGCAAATAACGCTACTCACCGTGTTTCTCAGTCAGATGTAGTAGTTTAGTCCTGTGTTATGATGCGTTATTACATCCTCGCTCCATCCTTCGGTACCGAACGAGCTTCCTCCGCCGTTCAGACCGAAACAGTCCTCCGCCGTTGCTGCCAACACACCGGTACCGCGAAACCCCGCCTATAAGCAAAGACGCCGAAGGTTCGGTTCATGAATATTAATCACGTAACGCCACGTTCGTTCAAGACAACTCGCTGATAGGCTGAAAGCAAGCATGGAAGAGTTCGCTGACCAATTAAAGCATCACACAGTGTGCGTAGACTAATTATTAAATATTAATAAGATTACACAACCTGAAACTCTGGAAATATCTAAGCAACATTGAAGAATTGTAATTATTCATGAGATTAGCTTTCACCAGTATAACATTTATAATTTAGATGTAATGCATTAAGACATTGCGCTGATAGTTTTATTAGCAAGGCAGAATCTGTGGACATATTTAGATTTATCTGCACATAAAATAAATAATCAGAGAATTTATGCGGAACGATTTTGAGAGTTTAGTAATTAAGAACTTAACATCAAATGCAAAGAAATATGACTTATTATTTAAAATAATACTTATTGTTTAAGGCCTACAATGCAAATCCAATTAGAACCACTTGTTTGGTAAACAAAATTATTCTCTCACACAACATATCTACTAAAAGATAGAAAATATTACTTTACAAATATTGCTACAAACTGTATTTCACAAAAATCACAGTGTCATTTGCATACTAATCAATATTACTGAAATGACTATAAAACTGATTAAGTTTACACACATTTACATCAATGACTCAAATATGGACTAAATATCTGCAGATTTCGCTGTGTGTGCAGATTCCTTGTGGGCCTAATCATAAGTGTGTCAAAAGCAAGTTTATGAGTGTTGATATTTCCCCGTCCTCTAGAATAACACAGAGAGTGTGTTGTGTTTCAGAACAATCTCTCCATTCACAATCACAACAATCACAACAACTGTGCTCAAATCAGTGCTTTATTAACGCTTCAATCACACGCTGACACCACAGTCTGCTCCAGGAAAGCACACTTAAAGCAGCTGGTGAAGGTGATTTGCTAGTTTTACTAGTTAACAAGTGCCTTTAAAACACCAAACCAGTTCTGCGGCCGGTCCAAACCTGTTTATCCAGTCAATACAAACTCAAAACAAAGACAACAAACTGATGAACATCTTCAGCACCATTGACCCGTGTTACATTTGAACTCATTTGCATTTGAGTGTCAAATTCTGCAGTGCTTTAAGTGATTAAAACATTTAAATAACTATGAAATACACCTTACACAAACACTTTCCTGAACACACACACACACACACACACACACCAGATGGAAACACACTTCTGCTGTCTTAATGACGTTTAACATTTAATGCTAGTGTCTCATTGGAGAAAGAGTGAGGTCATTGTGAGGTCAACTCACAAGTCGGTTCCAGAGCAGTGCATTCTAGGTAATTTGGCGATCATCAACTTTTCCCGATCATCTTCAGGAGAAGCTGCAGAAGAAATTAAGCGGGTCAATAATGCATAACAACTGCCTTAAAAACACAACGACTGATTTCCGCCTGATAATTTTAGTTTGATTCAGTTTGATTGGTTTTATTCATTTAGTTACAAAATTTGTTTAGTTTCATCTTATTTAATAAAAAATAATAATAAATAAAAAAAGTGTACTTTAAATTTATAATTAATCATTAATTCAAAAATTTAATCATGTATTTAACTGATAATTATAATAAATCCATTATTACAAAATTATGCAGCCCTACAGAAATGTATAAATAAAAATTGTGATTTAAATAACAATATTAATAATAAAACGTATATTACCACTAATTTTACAGTTGCAGTAAATACTATTTCATTTTCACACGGTGTTAAAGACAAATTTTACGATAGATGCTTTTGCTTCATTTCACATTAGATAAATAACAAATAATAAATAAATAAAACTATTATTTAATTAATTACATTTTCATTTGAAATAATAAATATATTATGGCAAATTTTAGCAGTCACACAATAAAATCTTAATTTTTAAATTATATTTTTTTTAATTAATTAATACTATCATAATAAAAAAAAAAAAAATATATATATATATATATATATATATATATATATATATATATATATATATATATATAAACTTATATTGGTACTATTATTTTACAGTTGTTATGTAAATTAAAATGTCGATTTATTTTTTATTTTATTTGTTTAAAATTTTTTTTACTATATGTATATTTTTGCCTAATTGTACATTTATTAAAAATAATAAATAAATAAGTTTATTGTTAGATTCCATAATAATTAAATTAACGTAATAATTGATCATTTAAATAAATTAATAATAAATACACTATGGCAAAATTGCGCAAGCCCAACAAATTTTTTTTAAATAAAAAAATTAACTAATTAATTAAATCGCTCATAAAAACAACCTGAACTGTAAAAATTTATTTTCCGCCAGACACTGAGCATCTAACCTTGGTGAGGAGGTAATTTTCATCCACGAGTTGCTCTATGATGCTGAAGTGATCCGTTTCAGAAACGTCTTCAAAAGACACTTTAAGACCAGCAGATTCCAAAGCCTAGAAGAGAAACAAAACATCAACAATACAACACAAATCCCTGCAAATATAATGCCTGATCAATAACACAGAGAAGCAAAGATAAGTGCTACCACTACACAAACACTGCAGTACTACACTAGAACTTTGTAGATTGTTAAATAAATAAGTAATATCGCACATTATTTTCTTTGCAGATTAATTAAATGCTCTTACTTTATAATATTCCTCCGACTGTTTGCGAAACTCGGGCGAATCGTTCTGCGCCACAGCTACAGTGATGTCACAGGAAGCAGACGAGACCTTGAGCTGTGACAGGAAGCGACTGGGGCTGTTCCTTAATGCAACTTCCCTGAAAAAAACATCATTACAAACCTCTCACACTGTGCTAACATTACTGTTTATTTGACTAAGTTTTGTTAAAGTGATTTTGGGCCAATGAGATTCCACCATGGGCGGAGCTTCACAGCAGGCCATTATGAACCCATTATAAGAGACACAAAGCAACTGATTTAGAGCTTCAAAAACTGAAGATTAATATAGTTGAGCAAAATAATGCATGTTCTCAATAACTTTAATATTAGAAAAAGAGGCTCATACTCTGTCATTTTCAGCGGCTCGTTGACATATGTGGACAGAATGGGCTGAAGATCATAGATGCCGCTCACCAGAAATGCACCTACGAGTAAAACATATCTAAATGTGAATTTAAATATCAAATTTACACTTTTGTAAGTTTAACAATGTTTTTTATTGAAATATATTATATAGAGAGCCACAGCATCAGATACACAGAATCATTAGACAACAACTGCTCCAATGTGGCGGCAGAACACAATTTGCTCACATTTTCTTTCTCTCTGAATGAAATAATACAATTACATATTCTTGCATTAAGAGAATGAGAGAGAGAAAAAAACACAAAACAAAACAAAACAAAAATAACACACACACGCGCACACACACACGCACACACACACACACACACACACACACACACACACACACACAACAATAATAATAATAATAATAATAATAATAATTAAGAAGAAAAAGAAGATAGAAAAAAAACATTATAGATAAAAGTAACACATAATAGGTTAAACAACAATACAGAGAATATATAAATACAAATACACAAAGAGTACAGCAGTAGAAAATAAATTAATAAAAAAATAAATAATAATAATAAAAATAATTAAAAATTAAAATAAAAAAGTAAAATAATAATAATATTAATAATAATAATCAATTAAAATAATAATTAAAATAAAATTAAATAAAATACATAAATAGATAACAAAAAATAAAAAACACACTCTCCATTCATAACTAATCCAGGGGCAGGGAAAATAAGTCAGCTTTATTTATTATTTTTATTTTTAAAGTGTAAGAGGAAGAGTTGCCAGTATTACCGCAAACTGTATTTCTAATATTCTAATGTACACTTTTAAATCTATGAAGAGATTGTACTATTTTCTTCTGTTTATACACACATCAGTTTAAAAATTTTTTTACATATGATCACCAGGCGTTTGAGGAAGGTTTATTTCCAGAACCTTTACTTTCTCTGTTCCTCCATAATGAATGATCTTCTAGATCATCTAAATTATCTTACATATTCTGACAAATTTCCATAATTTTACTGCATCATACAATCAACAGTTGAAAAAGATAAATAATGTGGCTAATTAAAAAAATTATGGCATAAATTAATTTAATTAATAAATACTAACAATAATAATAATAAAGTATTAATAATGAAATAAAGTAATAAATAAACACTAAATTAATAATGTTTGTTATTATCTAAATATGGGTGTCGTTTTATATTTTCATTTTGTCTTTTGAGAAAGTTTTATTTCCAGAACCTTTACTTTCTCTGTTCCTCAGCGGTGAATGATCTGCTAGATCCTCTAAAAGATCTCAAATAATTTGATGAATTTCCATAATTTTACTTAAATAAACAGTCAAAATTTTGTATATTTAAAAAATGTTAAATAATTAATAAACACTGAGTCAATAATGTATGTTATTAAATAATGGTATTGCTTAATATACATTTTGGTTTTAGGTCAACTTTGATGAAAGCCATCAAATATTAAACAAGATGCAAACTTTGCATCTCCAAGATGTACCTTTGATTTTCGGTGATACGTCATATTGTGTCCAGTCAGTGGACAGAACCATGGCTGCTAGATGAGCTCCTGCTGAATGACCACACAGGTAAAGTCCACTGCAGAAACAAACACCATTACAGTTACATTATCAGGTACTGATTACAAATCACATGACAGAAACAACAGTCAGTATGGACTGGTCCAGATATGACAATGTTATCAGACTATTTTTGGATATCATATTGATTACATTTGTGCTCTTTTGTAGATTACATCAAAGAGCTTAGAATGACCAAGAGGCGACGCTCAGTAGAGAGTTCCATTGCAACATCAGTGCCCAGCAACAGCCTCGCGATTCCACCATTTTGGAGTGAAAGCGATCTGCGATCAGCCGTCCATTGGATCTTATTGCTATTGCTTATTGCTAATAAAGCTTTTATGTAAAAAGCCACAATATCCAAAATCATTGAATTTTGACACAAATTCATCATATGCACATACACGTCTATATTAATATGTTATATGTCTCCTGATCTGAATTTAGTTAAATACATATGGGGAATTCTGAAGAGACATCAAGTTGAGCATCTCTAAAAGAGGGTCATTTTTGAAGATTGGAAAAGATAGATGCTGCAATACTAAAATTAGTCGTAGTTTTCATTGAGATATTGTTTAAAATGTTGCTTTACAAAGGGGGTGAATGAATATATAATATTTAAGTCAGATTTAACTTAATATTGTAACTCATTCTGTCAAGTGTTTGTTATCCATGCTGTTGTTCTATTGTAATTTTCATACCGCTTGACACTAGCAGCAACAGACGAAAAAGCAAACAGCAACAGACTGTCGCCTCCTGGTGATTGTATGCTCTTTGATTACATTTAGATTACTTTTGTGCTCATGGTACATTACTTTTGGATTAGATTTGTGCTCCTATGTGGATTATATTTAGATTACTTTTGTGTTTTATGGTACATTACTTTTGGATTACATTTTTGCTCTTAAGTAAATTACATTTAGATTACTTTTGTGCTTATGGTACATTACTTTTGGATTTTATTTGTGCTCCTATGTAGATTACATTTGTGCTCCTATGTGGATTACATTTAGATTACTTTTGTGCTCTTTGGTACATTACTTTTGGATTACATTTGTGCTCCTATGTGGATTACATTTAGATTACTTTTGTGCTCTTTGGTACATTACTTTTGGATTATATTTGTGCTCCTATGTGGATTACATTTAGATTACTTTTGTGCGTTTTGGTACATTACTTTTGGATTATATTTGTGCTCCTTATGTGGATTACATTTAGATTACTTTTGTGCTCTTTGGTACATTACTTTTGGATTACATTTGTGCTCCTATGTGGATTACATTTAGATTACTTTTGTGCTCTTTGGTACATTACTTTTGGATTATATTTGTGCTCCTATGTGGATTACATTTAGATTACTTTTGTGCGTTTTGGTACATTACTTTTGGATTATATTTGTGCTCCTTATGTGGATTACATTTAGATTACTTTTGTGCTCTTTGGTACATTACTTTTGGATTACATTTGTGCTCCTATGTGGATTACATTTAGATTACTTTTGTGCTCTTTGGTACATTACTTTTGGATTATATTTGTGCTCCTATGTGGATTACATTTAGATTACTTTTGTGCGTTTTGGTACATTACTTTTGGATTATATTTGTGCTCCTTATGTGGATTACATTTAGATTACTTTTGTGCTCTTTGGTACATTACTTTTGGATTACATTTGTGCTCCTATGTGGATTACATTTAGATTACTTTTGTGCTCTTTGGTACATTACTTTTGGATTATATTTGTGCTCCTATGTGGATTAGATTTAGATTACTTTTGTGCGTTTTGGTACATTACTTTTGGATTATATTTGTGCTCCTTATGTGGATTACATTTAGATTACTTTTGTGCTCTTTGGTACATTACTTTTGGATTACACTTGTGCTCCTATGTGGATTACATTTAGATTACTTTTGTGCTCTTTGGTACATTACTTTCGGATTATATTTGTGCTCCTATGTGGATTACATTTAGATTACTTTTGTGCGTTTTGGTACATTACTTTTGGATTATATTTGTGCTCCTTATGTGGATTACATTTAGATTACTTTTGTGCTCTTTGGTACATTACTTTTGGATTACATTTGTGCTCCTATGTGGATTACATTTAGATTACTTTTGTGCTCTTTGGTACATTACTTTCGGATTATATTTGTGCTCCTATGTGGATTACATTTAGATTACTTTTGTGCGTTTTGGTACATTACTTTTGGATTATATTTGTGCTCCTTATGTGGATTACATTTAGATTACTTTTGTGCTCTTTGGTACATTACTTTTGGATTACATTTGTGCTCCTATGTGGATTACATTTAGATTACTTTTGTGCTCTTTGGTACATTACTTTCGGATTATATTTGTGCTCCTATGTGGATTACATTTAGATTACTTTTGTGCGTTTTGGTACATTACTTTTGGATTATATTTGTGCTCCTTATGTGGATTACATTTAGATTACTTTTGTGCTCTTTGGTACATTACTTTTGGATTACATTTGTGCTCCTATGTGGATTACATTTAGATTACTTTTGTGCTCTTTGGTACATTACTTTCGGATTATATTTGTGCTCCTATGTGGATTACATTTAGATTACTTTTGTGCTCATGGTACATTACTTTTGGATTAGATTTGTGCTCCTATGTGGATTACATTTAGATTACTTTTGTGCTCATGGTACATTACTTTTGGATTAGATTTGTGCTCCTATGTGGATTACATTTAGATTACTTTTGTGCTCTTTGTTACATTACTTTTGGATTACATTTGTGCTCCTATGTGATTACATTTAGATTACTTTTGTGCTCTTTGGTACAATACTTTTGGATTACATTTGTGCTCCTATGTGATTACATTTAGATTACTTTTGTGCTCTTTGGTACATTACTTTTTGATTACATTTGTGCTCCTATGTAAATTACATTTGTGCTCCCATGTGGATTACATTTAGATTATTTTTGTGCTCTTTGGTACATTACTTTTGAATTAGATTTGTGCTCCTATGTAGATTTTATTTGTGCTGCTATATAGATTACATTTTTGCTCCTATGTAGATTACATTTAGATTACTTTTGTGCTCTTTGGTACATTACTTTTGGATTACATTTTTACATTTGTGCTCCTATGTGATTACATTCAGATTACTTTTGTGCTCTTTTGAACATTACCTTTGGATTACTTTTAGATTACTTTTCTGCTCAAATTAAGTGCATTTAGAAAACAGCAACATTACAAAATACAATATTGGAAAAACATTAAATTCACAGCAATATCACTGCAACAATAAATATTTAATTTGTTATTAAAGTGCCTGGTTTATTATAAAAAATACAAACTTTAATAAAACAGTAAAAAGGATGAAAATTTATGAATTGTGAACTACTTACTACCACTGTGTTATTAATGTGTAATCATGTAATCCATAATAAGGAATCTGTAATCTGATTACGAGTATTATAAAAAGTAGTTTACTCTAATTACAAGATCTTGATTTTTGTAATCTGATAATATAATCCAGGTTACATATAGACATATAGTAGCAATAATATTAATAATAATAATATTATATATATATATATATATATATATATATATATATATATATATATATATATATATATATATATATAAAATCTGACCTGATGTGTGAATACTGCTGAATCACAGACACGACGCTCCTGCGCACCTGAGACACCATCAGATCCATATCACCTGCAGAAATACACACATAAACACAAACTCCCAGCATGCTCTCTGCTCAGGTCATCAGAGGTCAGTTGTACCTTTCGGAGCGATGCTGTAACCCACGGCAACCACCACTGCACCCTTCTGGACCAGCGGGACAGCCAGAAAACCAGACTCATCCTTACTGTAAAGCACATGACAGTCATTTATTTTGATTATTGGGGGAATATACACAATTAACATTATTGATCAGTATGTGGCTCTTTTTGGATTCTAGGAAGCGGTGGAAATTAAAAATGTTAAACGGGAAACACATTGGGACCATTGTTATTGTTTACATCCCTCAAAATAGTCTATAGAATTATATATTCTTGGTCTACTTACACATTACACAGAATTGTACAGTATGTAATATACAGTTGAAGTCAGAAGTATTCGCCCCCTTTGACCCCAGATTAATAAAAAGGGACTAAGCCGAAACGAAAATGAATGAATGAATGAATGAATGAATGAATGAATGAATGAAGTTTGAAAAAAGTGACACGGTGGCTCAGTGGTTAGCACGAGACAGACACGAGAGAGACACTGGTATATTTGATTTGGAAAGCACATGAAAATGAGCCTGTAGATGGAAATGAACACACAGAGGAGGAGAAACAGACCTGAGGAACTGCCAGTATCCTCCATGAAAATAAATCACCAGCGGCACGTCTGGAAAAGGACAAACAGACCCTCAGTGACGGACTACACAACTACACAGAGCTTGACTTTAAAGGGCTGCATAAAACAGGTTTAGAAGAGGTTTAAACACAGCTGTCATGAAAATCATTAATATACCCTAAATAAACAGCATTATTAAGCACAATCTGGGAAATGTTGGAGTTATAATGGGCATTATTATTCTCACAGATCGACTGACAGCACTGTGAGTGGGTTATGCATCCACTAGAGTTCTGAAGATTATGATGGTGTGACCTGGACTGGAGCTGCTGGGAAGATAAACGTCCAGTTTCTCTCCTTCTGCTTCTCCATACGGGACGTCCATCAGAGTCTGAGTGACCGACCGAGCTCTCTCTGTGCCTAAACACACACACACACACACACACACACACACATACATATATATATATATATATATATATATATATATATATATATATATATATATATATATATATAAATAAACATGCGTGTGTGTGTGTGTGTGTATATAAACATACACTACTTGACAAAAGTCTTGTTGAAGTTTTAGGAACACTGACTGTATGACTGTATGTTCACATGTACATAAAAAAACACATAGGCATATGTACACATGATACACACACATGAATGAACATATACATAAACAGTCGCATATATAGGCACATGCACACAAATATATACAAACACACAGCTCTGATTCAGACATGCTCTCACACACACACACACTGATGTAGGTCACGTGTTGAGCGCTGGTGTCAGATGAACATGTCTGGTGTTTGAGTGATGAAGAGCAGTGAAAGCTGATGTAAACACACACACACACACACACACACACTCGCTCACTCACCTGATTTCAGCGCGGACACATGAGCTCTGATGACATCATCGGCAGACATCCTGGGTGACCAGCGGCTGGGAGAATACTGCAGCTCCAGTTCCTGACCAAAACACACACACACACGCACACCACAGAGAGAGAGAGAGAGAGATAACAGCCGGATACACACACATAGCGGCACCTGCTGGCAGTACATGGCAATTACAGCCCTCTCTCTGCTTTTCTCTCTCTTTCTCAATTAAATTAAATTAAATTCAATTCAATAATTGCTTTATTGGAATGACAAATGTTACATATGTATTGCCAAAGCATTTATAAAGTTTACATAAAAAGAACATGCACAAAAATTAAAAAGAACACAGTATAAACAGTAAATAGTAGTAGTAATAAATAGCGGCGCCTGCTGGCAGTATATGGCAATTACAGAGTCACACAATTAAAATGTGGACATACATAAACACACATTTTTATATATGGGCAAAGCAGTGGCGCAGTAGGTAGGTCTGTCGCCTCACAGCAAGAAGGTTGCTGGGTCGCTGGTTCGAGCCTCGGCTCAGTTAGCGTTTCTGTGTGTTCTGCGTTCGCGTGGGTTTCCTCCGGGTGCTCCAGTTTCCCCCACAGTCCAAAGACATGCAGTATAGGTGAATTGGGTAGGCTAAACTGTCCGTAGTGTATGAGTGTGTGTGTGGATGCTTCCCAGAGATGGGTTGCGGCTGGAAGGGCATCTGGTGCGTAAAAAAATTGGTGGTTCATCCCACTGTATTGACCCCAGATTAATAAAGGGACTAAGCCGAAAAGAAAATGAATGAATGAATGAATATCTATCTATATATATATATTCATTCATTTATAACTATGCAATCAATCTAGGGTCTTGCAACATAAAAGAAAATCTTTATCAAACACTTATATATGGAGTAAATCTAGGGCCAAAACAAAATAATGTTTTGCAAACAAAAAGTAAAGTATTGAGCAAAAATAAATATATAAAGGCAAATCTACAAAAATCACAGAGTGAAAATGAATTTTTGAAGAAAAAAAAAACTATTTTGCTGACAAACTAAGGAAATGCTAAATGAAAATTATGTTGAGAAATAAAAATGAAATACAAAAAAAAGAACTGTAAATAAAAATCAAGCAGTGCAAAAACACTCAAATATTTGCAATAATAAAAAAAAACATTTATATGTGCAAAACGTTTTTTATAGCATTGCCTTTACAAAAGCAATCCAGTCAATTACTTGGGCGTTTATGACCCTTACTAGGCTGTAAGACCACCTCGGTGATACTGATGACGTTGCTTAAATGGAGGCAGGTTCAGGCCGTAAACGTCCAAGTTCCCTTGACCCCGCCCCCTTGTCAAATCAGGGCCACAAATTTAAAACATGCAAAGTTAAAACAGCATCACAAACTCACGATTGACCAAAATGCAAATCAAAATGAGTATTGCAATTGACTGCTGAATTGATTGCAACTAATGTTTTGTGTGTGTGTGTGTGTGTGTGTGTGTGTGTGTGTGTGTGTGTGTGTGTGTGTGTGTATATATATATATATATATTTTTTTTTTTTCATTTTTTATTGCAAATATTTGAAATATTTGAGTTTTTTTTTGGCATTTTTGCATTTTTATTTGCAGTTCTTTTTTTGTTTGCAAAATTATTTTTTTATTTCTCAAAACTTGATTTTCCCTTTGCAGTTCTTTATTTTTATCAGCAAAGTAAATATTTAATCCTTAAAAATTAATTTTCGCTTTGCAATTATTGGAGATTTGCATTTATTTTGCTCAAAAATTTATTTTTTGTTAGCAAAACTTTCTTTTATGTTGCAAGACTATAGTTATATCCATGATTGACTCCATAGTTATATCCATTAAAATAAGAGTTTGGTCACCAAAACATCTACACTATAAACCTCAAAATGTAAACTATATATATTCTCATGATTTTTCCTGTTTATTCAAATTTACTTTAACCCTTTCCCCCAATACATTTTAGGACTGTGATCTTCAGTGTTTTTGTTAGATTAGTTGATCAGTTTAGTCTTCAGTACTGACTAATTTAATGATCTAATGTATCTGCACTAATATATTACTGTAAAGCATCGTGGAGAGAATATTACTGTAAAGAGAGATCTGAGACTTATGCTCAGCACTGTACACTTACAAAGTTTTATCATTGAAACTGAGTTTAATGTAGTACAAAACGTCAGGATTGTCTCTTTTCTGAGAGATGTTGTGTTTTTTTCATGCCTGTGATGGTTATCATGCTGATCAGGCTTAGGGAGACAGCAAAACTCTAACTTTAAGCTTAGTTTTTGTTTGAATGCAGTTAAATATTCTGTAATTGTTCATCTTTTATGCTTACTTCTTTGAATATAAACTGAAGATCAACTATTGTGAAATGTTTTAGTTGTATTTCCTTTAGTATTTTGAAGTGTTTTTGGTGGAAATCTAAATTTACAGCTGTGATCCAGCAGCAAACACTAATCCAGATGTTACAGTCTTCTTTTTTTAGTACTGAAATGCATTTTCTAGTAGAAAAAAAAATCGGTCTTTACACAAATCTAAGTTGTTTTTCTGTTGTTGTTTTTAATTGTTTGTCTTACTCTCTGCCTGTCTTTTTGGCTTAATCTTTTATCAGCTTTTAAGAGTTCATTTCTAAGGTGGCTGACAGCCGACATCTCCCTCTCTCTCTATATACAAAATTAAACACACATAGACATGCACATAAATATAGACACACACACTCATTCATTCATTATCTTTCGGCTTAGTCCCTTCATTCATCAGAGATCGCCACAGCAGAATGAACCACCAACTTATCCAGCATATGTTTTACACAGCAGTTGCCATTCCAGCAGCAACCCCGTGCTTGGAAACACTCAAACGGGACTTGAACCAGCGACCCTCTTGCTGTGAGGCCACAGTGCTAACCACTCAGCCACTGTGTCGGTGAAGTGCAGATGAATTCTAACAGTTGTTTAGAGATTATAAGATGCTTGTGAAAACACAACATGTACTGAACATCTTCACGAGACTGTCATGAGAAAGGCTTATAAATCTGTTATCAGCAAAGCATTTCAAGATAAACGCCTGCATGCAGCCCTCTAAGCCCCTTAAATACCACCTATTTACCCCTTTTTGGTGTATAACAGAAATAAGAAATTGTTTAAAACTAATAATTACACATAATCCATAAAATAAATCAATGAAATAACTAACTAAAAAACAAACTAAGAGCCAGAGAATTGAACTTAAATTGCTTTATTTCGTATAACTCTGCTTTGATGGACGTTCAGCACTGACTAAAGTAAAATATAACTTTAAGATCATGCACACAGAATAAAATACTCACTATTTCTGCAGTATGAAACAATGAATTTAGTGTACAATATGTGCATTTATCAGATGCATGAGATACTAGGATGAAGTATGATATCTGACAAAGTCTGTGCATTATAAACACACACTATTTGGACTGAAACTAATGAGTCACGAGTAGCCAGTTTGAACTTTTGGACTATGAAATGTTAGAGGTTTCATTAGAACTAAAACTGCAAAATAATCATTTTTGTATCTCAGAAAAAAACAGGTTATTTAATTAAAGATATGTCATATATTTAACAATATATAATATATATATAGGCTTCAGATGCAAAAACCTCCAAGTGCCGTCTGAAATTTCTGCCTCCTTTGTTTATGTTTAGACATTTCACTTTAAAGAGCAGGAAAAAGACTTATGCTTTGAAAATGATATTACTGAACATAAGCACAGGAGCCTGATGAAAATGCTAATTTTAGAGGACATTTCAGATGCCATTTAGAGGTTTTTGCATCTAAACTCTTCTTATATTTATGTAATGTATTAGCATATAAATTGTGCATCAATAAGCAGTTTTAAAGTAAAATAAAGGACGTTTTATAAGAGTGTTACTTAATAAAGAAAATATAATACTTTAAAAAGTGATTAATAAATATAAAAACTAGCAAAACTACTTAAATATGCATCTATGCTATGCATCTTACAACACTTGAATTATTTTAGTCGTTTTTAAACACATTTCCAATCAGAAATCGCTGAAAATGGCGTAGGTATTATTTAATTTAATATTTTAGACACTCACATCTTTGCTCATGCTCTTCCAGTCGCTCATGATGATGCTTTGCTTTGCAGGGACCTTTGAAACAGCACTAGCTAGTGAACTTCATGAGTTGTTGACACACTGTCAATCATTAACCTCATGGGTGTGTGTGACAGCTGTCTATCTATATTATCTATTATGATTGATTCTATTGGTACAAACCGCGCTGAATTCGTGAAAATTACACCAAAAATACATTTTGATAACAAAACAATCAGTCACTGTACCGGTTTATTCAGTTCCTCTAATTCCCGCCTGACTGCTGCGTGACGTCGCTGACTTATAAACACACTGGATAGACGGAGGCCAATCAGATCTCTGCTCTTCAGCTGTTTACGTGTTTTATAGATCTGTGCGTAGGAACAGTTGCGCGCGACCTTTATTCTGATTGGTTCAGAGGAACATGACGCTACGGCTACTATAAATAGACAAACTGGCGGTGGCGGGATGTTCAAATCCTGCTCTGAGTTGTACTGTACATATCGAGATATTAATAAAAATAAAGACAACAAGCAGACGACATGGATTGTTTAAATGTAGCCAGAATTTTGCCTAATTCTCCACGGAAGACAAGAGGACAGATACAGGTGAGCGATTGATATGCTTTATTATTGTTCAATTTTTGAGCAACCAAAACACAAATATGACGAGTTACAGTAATAACATACAGTTGTATACATAGTATTGTGCATATAAATGATATACACGTTATATATAATGCATAATTGCGTGTATTTTCTCCTGGATATGATGTATTTAGGATTTTGTCGTGTATTTAAAGTTTTTGTTAGTGACGTCACCATCTCTTTGTCGTCTTTTCAGGTTATTTTCGGACCAATGTTCTCAGGAAAAAGGTGAGAGCTAATAAAACTGAATTATGATCGTGATAAATGATGACAAATTATGAGTTTGACGATATATTATAAGCATATGGCGCCAAATGTTGACAAAAGCGCGTGAACCGTCACATTGTTTACAAAACCGCCACGATTAAAGCGCCAAAATAACACAATAGTGCTTTATTTGTAAATATTGTAATATATTTTTATAGACCAAAATTTGAATGCACTTCTATTCCCTTCCTTATTACACACATTTTAAAAATACTCTAGTAATGTATAGCAAATGATAGTGTTTTTCAAGTAACGTTAAAGTACTTTGATATGTTGTGGTTATTGTATCACAAATACAGTAATATAAACAAATGACCCAATACTTTATTTTTCTATAACTATATGGTTTATTATACTGCAATGCACAACGGTTTTCTGTAGTAAAACCTAAAGTGTAATGTTACTACAGTATTTATTACAGTTTATCAGTTTGCTATAGTTAATATTACAGTATGCTTAAACATTTATTAACAAAATGCTACTGTAATTGTTATATATGCAGTTTACAGTATATTACACAGGGTATCTGCAGCATCTTAAAATGTCTTGAGTTTCAAAAACAAAACATTAGGCCTTAAAGTCTGAAATCTACACTGAAATATTGTGTTGTAGGTTTTAGATTAGTTTTCATGGGTCTTAATTTTCCTATGTAAAGCTCAATTGGGCTAACACCCATCCAATCAACAATTAATAAAAGTTTTAAGAAATATTTATTATATCTGTTTACTTATTAATGTGGTTCAATTTTCTCCCTTACAATAACATTTGTTTAAAAAGTCTTTAGGGTTTAGCCTTGTGCAAGTCTGAAATTTCATTCATTATGGCGCTAAAATGATCTTAAAAAGTCTTAAATTTGACTTGATGAAACCCTAATTACACCTTACCATAGTATGGTTCAATGACTCATAAATTGCTGTAGGCATGATGTGAATCATGAATGTGGAAAAGGTTTTGAATGTCGTAAGGGTTTCTGCCATTTGCCCCATTTTGTTTAGTTGCAAAACTAAGAAATTCTATAAAACTTAAAATTATCCTTATAATCCATACAAAAAATTAAGTATAACCTGAGAATAACTGCATTATAGTCAAGTAAATTAAATAAAATTGACTCTTTTAACAATGCATTTCATTCATATTACATCATTTCTACTTGCGTAATCAATAAATTGCAGATAATAAGAATGTAATCAGTGTTTTCTGCTGCAGTGGTTTGTCATTGTGTTTATTTATATGATTATCATGAGTTTTGCCTAAGTGTCTCAGATATGAACAAAATGTAACGTTTGGAAAATCTTAATGCATTTAAACAGGTTAAACCACATAATCCTTAATATTATAATGCATAAAGTGAATCAAGATAAAAGTGACGTCTGCAGACAGCTGTAGTTTGATGTGTGTGGGGGTGAATGAAGATTCTCTGTGTTAACCTGCTGTGTGTGTGTGTTTCAGCACAGAGTTGATGCGGCGTGTGCGCAGGTTTCAGGTGGCTCAGTATTCCTGTCTGCTCATCAAATACGCCAAAGACACGCGCTACTCCTGTACAGGGATGGCCACACACGACATGTAAGAACAAGAGAGTGTGTGTGTGTGTGTGTGTGTGTGTGTGTGTGTGTGTTGTTCTGTCTGATCTGGTGTGTTTGCAGTATCTGTCATGGGTGTTTCTGCAGTAGGTGTGTATTTGTGTGTCTGCAGTGTTTGATCAGTGTGTGTGTTTCTCTTCTACAGGAACACTATGGAGGCCGTTCCTGCAAACCGTCTGCGTGACGTCGCTCCTCTGGCTCTCCAGGCCTGCGTCATCGGCATCGATGAGGGACAGTTTGTACGTCTCTTTAACAAACACACACACATCAGTTATTATTCAGTCTGTAAGTGTGTGTGACGTGTTGATCGGTGTGTCCTGCAGTTCCCAGACACCGTTGAGTTCTGTGAAGAAATGGCCAACATGGGCAAAACCATCATCGTGGCGGCGCTGGACGGAACCTTCCAGAGAAAGGTGATCAAGACGGATCATTCAATAAATTTAATTCATTAAATAAAATTATTTTTATACTAAATTAACTTCTCAAAAGTGAATATACGAGTATAAATTGTGACCTTTGGGGGGTGTGTGTGTGTGTGTGTGTGTGTGTGTGTGTGCAGGCGTTTGGTAACATCCTGAATCTGGTTCCTCTGGCGGAGAGTGTGGTGAAGCTGAACGCCGTCTGCATGCAGTGTTTTAAAGAAGCGGCGTACACCAAACGCCTCGGAGCTGAGAAAGAGGTGAGAGGAAACCTGAGTGTGTGTCTGCAGGAAATGCATGCATCACTTCCTCTTCCTGCCAGGATCAGAGTGTAACCTGTGTATGTGTGTGTGTTGTGCAGGTGGAGGTGATCGGCGGTTCAGATAAATATCACGCTGTGTGTCGCTGCTGTTACGGAGGCCTGATGAAGGAGAACCGCAGCCCGCAGAGAGAGGAGACGCCGCCGCACGCCAGCGCCGCTAAAACACTCGAGTACAGCACAGCCACGCGCAAACTCTTCACTGCACTGCATCTGTGAGCGCACACACATACTGACTCATCTGCGAGCGCACACGAATACCGATTCATCTGCGAGCGCACACGCATACCGATTCATCTGTGAGCGCACACGCATACTGATTCATCTGTGAGCGCACACGCATATCGATTCATCTGTGAGCGCACACGCATACCGATTCATCTGTGAGCGCACACGCATACCGATTCATCTGTGAGCGCACACGCATACCGATTCATCTGTGAGCGCACACACATACCGATTCATCTGCGAGCGCACACGCATACTGATTCATCTGTGAGCGCACACGCATACTGATTCATCTGTGAGCGCACACGCATACTGATTCATCTGTGAGCGCACACATCTACACAAAGACATTCTCACAAAGACACACACACACAATCTCTCACACACACACCATCACTCACAGATACGCACACTAATTCATCTGTGAGTACACACTCTCTCACACGTACTTGCGTACAAACACACACACAATGCATATCAATCTAGGCACAATCTCACCAGTACAAACACACTGTACACAAACACAAGACTCAGACAAACACATGCGCTCTCTCTCTCACACACACATTGTATACAATCACACACACACACACGCCTGATGTCTGTGTGCATTACTCGGCTGTATTTCCTGTACATATCTTTAACTAATTTTACTGTGTGTGTGTGTGTGTCTCTCTCTTAGGTTTTAAAATAAGCAAATCTTTTGTATGTTTAGTTTTATTTAAATGATCTTGAAAGTAATTTATATTTGTCTAAGACGAGACCAGCTGACACCATGAAGCACTGCCAAACTCTGACGTCTTAGGAGTAATAGTCAATAAAACAAATAGATTATAGAAGGGTTTTCCTTTATTATTATTCATACATGTTTCAGGATCTTCTTTCCTGTCAAAGAGGCTTTAAAAAATGTTTGACTTTCTCTGTTACAAGTTTTACTCAGCTGAAGACTAAATTATTTGCCCTCCTGTGACATTATATTGTGAATATTTCCAGAATGCCAACACATTATTAAACATAATCATCTCTAATTAGAAATAATGGATTTATTTTCTCTTTGTCATGATGACAGCACATAATATTAGACTAGATATTCTTCAAGACACTAGTGTTCAGCTTAAAGTGACATTTAAAGGCTTTACTAGGGTAAAGTTAGGGTAATTAGGCAAGTCATTGTCGGCAGCTCGCTCTCTGCAACTCTCACATGGTCACTCACTGAAGCTAAGTAGGGCTGCCCCTGGTCAGTACTTGGATGGGAGACCCCATGGGAAAGCTCAATTGCTGCTGGAAGTGGTGTTAGTAAGGCCTGTGGTCTGTGTGGGTCCTAATGCCCCAGTGATATATATCCCATATATATATATGAGACGTTCTGACTCCCTGTGCTCATTAATAATCCCAGGATGTCCTTTGTAAAAGAGTAGGGGTTAAACCCTGGTGTCCTGGCCAAATTTACCCACTGGCCTCTGTTCGTCATGGCCTCTAAACCCTTCCCATATCATCTCCACCAATCAGCCGGTGTGTGGTCTGGTGCAATATGGCTGCTGTCGTGTCATCCAGCTTGATGCTGCACACTGGTGGTGGATGAGGAGATTCCCCCAATGTGTAAAGCGATTAAGTGTAAAAATCGCTATATTAATGTAAGGAATTATTATTAATGTTGTATAACTGCGGCTTGTTCTGTAGACGATCCAAAATGTCTTAAGTGGAGCAATAATATTAAGCTTTTCCCTTTGATTATTATTTAAAAATGATTATTGTTTAAAAAGATTCCCAGCCAAATTCATACAAATCAGACTTTCTACAAATATTTCTATATATTAAATACTGTACTCAGTTAAACTGCAAGTAATGCGTATTAATATATTTGAATTGAATTTTACAGGAGGGCAAATTTTTATCTTCCTAGAATGATGATGAAGATCTGATGGAAATGTTACTTTACTTTTTTACTACAAATAAAGGGAATTTCCTTCTGTATTTCATTATTCGGCTTTTGCATACATTTCTGCATGTTATTACAGCTAAATCACACCTGTGACTTGTTTATTTCACAACTCCTTAGTTCAGAACTGTGATTTAAAATGAAATGATGTAGCTTTAAATCAAAGACAACTGTAAATAAAAATGGCATTTCTTAAAGAGTCGTGTCTTTTATTGAGAATACACACTAGTGCTTTTATTTGTTTGTTTGTTTGTGCATTTAAATAAAAATCAGGTTACCTAAGAGAAAAAGACCTTTGTAAGAAGAAAGCTCATGAGACTGGAGAATAAATACACACGATGTAAAAGCTGTGAGGGATCTGCTGGAGGAAAGAATGTGGATTTCCATCCTAAAACATTGTAAAAGTTCACCTCTGAAATGATTTAAATAATGACACTGATGGATGGATATTGTGTAAATGCTGCCTCTGGTGTTTCACATCAGTGTTACATTAAGGTAAACAGATAAACCGCACCAGAGCTCGGCATTACAGGTGTTTGTGTTTCATATGAACACCGGCTGATCCAAAGTCAGTCTCTGCAGAATCAGATTTACACTCATTCTGGCCCGCCGTCCCATCTGAGAAGAGAGGGAGAATGATGAGGATGGTTTCCAGATTGTCAATTCAAATTTAATGCAACCCTTTGTTTTATTGTTAAAAGCTAGCTGAAATTAAATGGTGTAAATGAATAATTTTGTTTAAATGTACATACAGTCACTCGACCATGCAGAGACTTTGGTGAGCAAATCAAGACAAAGGCAGATTCTTCTTGGCCTGTGTATTGAGCATTGAACTTCACTGTCTTATTATGTTTTTATTGCAATAAATTATCATTTTAAAGGTTATACTGCATTAGATAATACAATTTAAAGTAATGTTTTTATTTATTTTGAAATATTATTAAATGAATTAGGAATTACACATGCATGGCAACTTTAATGCAATACAGTTTGGTACAGTTGAAGTCAGAATTATTCGCCCCCTGTTTATTTTTCCCCAATTCTGTTTAATAGAGCAGATTTCTCCAACACATTTCTAATCATAATAGTGTTAATAACTCATCTCTAATAAATGACTTATTTTATCTTCCCCATGATGACAGCACATAATATTAGACTAGATTTTTATATTAGACTAGATATTCAAGACACGAGTGTTCAGCTTAAAGAGACATGTAAAGGCTTCACTAGGGTAATTAGATTAACTAGGCAGGTTAGGGTAATTAGGCAAGTTATTGTATGACAATGTTTTTTTCTGGAGACTTTCAAAAAATATAGAGCTTAAAGGGGCTAATAATATTGACCTTAAAATAGTGTTTAAAAAATTAAAAACTGCTTTTTGAAATAAAACAAATAAGACTTTCTCCAGAAGAAAAAAAAAAACATGTAATACTGTGAAAATTTCCTGAATCTGTTCAACATCATTTGAGAAATATTTTAGAAAGGAAAAAAAAATATCAAATGGGGTAAATAATTCTGACTTTAACAGTATATTTACATATGACCCATGGCTCCCAGTGATATTTTTTATAAAAAATAAATAAATAAATAAAAGTGTGGGCACCCTTGCTTTTGAGCAATATCTCAATTTTGCCAGATATAAACTCAAAATAGTGAGGAATAATCTACATTGTGAGAAAGTCAAAATGTTGTGATGCACTCCTCCTGTATGGAGATGGCCCATAACTGAAAAACTGAATTGTCCACCATACACTCTTACTTTTGTGGGATATTAAGGCAAACATTGAGGAGAAAGTCAGAATAAGACACAAATCCAGAGTTGAGGGAAGCAGAATTTGGTGAAATATACATAAAAAACAATTGAATTAGTATAAAAGACTTGAGTGAAAAAAAAAACTCTTAATTTTGCTCAACATAAAGACAAATTTGTGGGATAAAAACTCAAAAACAGTCAGAATCAGACAAGATATAAATTCTGAATAAAGGGAAACAAACAATTGTAGGATCTGAACTCACTGAGGAAAACATTTTTAGTTTGTTTTTAGTTTTGGAAACTCAAAATTGTGAAGTCAGAATTCAGAGATGTAAAATCACAATTATGAAAAAGAAATTGTGCAAATAAAAACTCACAATAACCTTAATTTTAATATTCAGTGCTGGAAACAAGCTTTCATAGAAACAAATGAAGACTATAATGAGCAGTCCTTCACTCATCACGCTGTAATATCAGAGAATTACGGCATATTTCTGCTGTGAAGGACAGTCCAGCTCTTCACTAACACCATTAGCAGACGGGTCAGCGGCTCTTTGTTTCCCATCCACCAGTACATTCCAACTTATCCAGCGTTAAAGAGGGCCTATTATACTGAAATCACGTTTACATGTTGTGTGAGCAGTGTGTGAGTATCTCCAGCAGCCTCTGATGCTCAACATCAATTCACTGTGTTTGTTCTAATCAGACACCAGAGTCATCAGAGGGGGAAAGCCCCGCCCACTAGTGCCCATCTCTCCATCTCATTAGCATAATCAGCAGCCCTGAGTGAGAAGCAGCCGTCTGTCCCTTAGCCATTAGAGTGTTTGAGCTGCTGAAGATGATGTCAGCATAGACTAAGAGGATTATAGATGTGCAGTTCTAGATGAACAGCGACAGGAGCCACATAGACTGACACAAGCATCAAGCACACACTGAAGCACTCATAACACACACACTGCTGTTTTACATCTGTCATTGTTTATGCAAATGCACTTCTAGCTCCGCCCTCTTCTTAAAAATAGCACAATCTCATTTGCATTAAAAGCGACAGTCACCAAAATGCCACAATTCGGATCAAAGCCTGAAAGGGGCAGTTTCAGAGAGCTGGAGAACATTACCTGTGTTATTCTGAGCTGATACTTCACTACACACACATCAGGGACATATTTTACATCTTGTATCAATAGATGCACAATAGATCCCCTTTAATAAAGCACACACACACCGCTGAGACTCCAGTGTGAGCGACTGACCTGCGTTCACTTTATTCCAGTTCATCAGTGTAAACCTCGACTACAGTAAGAAACATGATCATATGTACACGTTTATATAAAGCTCGTTAATGACAGTCCGCTTCTCTTGGCTGTCTCCCGCACGGGTGTCATGTGACCTGGGTGGGCGTGTCAGTAGACGGGCGGCTGGTAGCTGGTCTGTCCGGACGGGTCGGGGTTGGGGGTAAAGGGCGGCTGCTGGTAAATATCTGCTCCGGTGTTCTGGAAGGACGGGTATGTCGGCGGAGTGTATGTGCTGGGGTACGGGGACGAGAGGTCGGGTGGAGGATCCGTGTAGCTCTGGGTCACTTCTTCAACACCCTGACGAAATCGCACCACAGCGAAGTATGTTAGCGCTCCCTGAGGAGATCAGAGGTTCATTAATGATGAGGGGAGTCAGGATATAGATGGACGTGTAAAGATATACAGTATAAAGAATATACAATATTAAAGCCAGAATTATTCGCCCTTCTGAATGTTTTATTCCCCAATTTCTGTTTGACTGAGAGAAGATGTGTTCAACACATGTCTAAACATAATAGTGTTAATAACTCATCTCTAATGACTGATTTATTTTCTCTTTGTCATGATGACAGCACATAATATTAGACTAGATATTCTTCAAGACACTTCTATACAGCTTAAAGTGACATGTAAAGGCTTCACTAGGGTAATTAGGGTAAAGTTAGGGTAATTAGGCAAGTCATTGTATAACAGTGGTTTGTTCTGGAGACAATCCAACACTAATATTGCTGAAGGGGCGAATAATATTGACCTTAAAATGGCTTTAAAACAATTAAAAACTTTATTCTAGCCGAAATAAAACAAATAAGACTTTCTCCAGAAGAACAAAAACATGTAATACTGTGAAAATTTCCTGAATCTGTTCAACACACACACACACACACACACACACACACACACACACACACACACACACACACACACACACACACACACACACACACACACACACACACACACACACACACACACACACACACACACACACACACACACACACATATATATATGACCACATATAAGGGACTATCTATTTTAGTGGATTAGTACACTACAAGGAATCAGCATTGGACCCTTTATTTTTTATTATTATGTATTCCCTCTTTATTTATTTTTTATTATTATGTATTCCCTCTTTATTTATTTTTTATTATTATGTATTCCCTCTTTATTTATTTTTTATTATTATGTATTCCCTCTTTATTTATTTTTTATTATTATGTATTCCCTCTTTATTTATTTTTTATTATTATGTATTCCCTCTTTATTTATTTTTTATTATTATGTATTCCCTCTTGGCCAGCTTTTAAGAGCACTCGGTCTCAACTTTCACTTTTCTGCAGATGACACTCAAATCTATTTACACTCAAGACCAGATGTCAATATGGCTGTATCCATTCTTTCCCGGTGTTTTTCTGAGATTAAAAAATGCATGTCTAAAAACATCTTTTGTTTAAACAGAGATAAGAAGGTCCAGACAGAATCTGCGGATGTTTTTTGCTATTTCGGCAGAGAATTTTGGTAAAAATCTGCAGATTTCTGCGGAATTATTTTGGGAGTGTCATAACTAAAACCTTAATATATGAAATAAAACTTAACACCTTTTTAACTTTTTTAATGTTTAAAATGCAAATCCAATTAGATTCACAGCGGAATGAACCACCAATTTATCCAGCATATGTTCTACAAACCGAATGCCCTTCCAGCTGCAACCCATCACTGGGAAACAGCCATGCACACTCAATCACACTCATTCATTATGGCTAACTTAGCGGGGAGAATATGCAAACTACACGCAGAAATGCTAACTGACTCAGCCGGGATTCAAACCAGCAACCTTCTTGCTGTGAGGCGATCATGCTACACACTGAGCCACTGTGTCACCCTTATTAAAGTACAGTGCTCTAAATAAATGAATTAATATTATACTAATATTTTTTACAGGATACCGTATCTCACAATACAAGAACCTAAGGGGCACTGAATTTTAACCTGTAAGCTGTTTGGTCATTTATTTATTTATTTATTTATTTTCTTTTGATTATGTTCTAAACCTCAGCCATAGACATCAGTGTCGTAACAGAAAGAAGACATGCTATGGTTTTATCTGTAGTCTGTTTTTGCTGCACTGGGTGTCACACACACACTCACCCATGAGGCGATGGAGAAGAAGGAGAACGCGATGACGGCGTGTACAGCATCGGTGGGAATCCCGCTGCGGTCAGAGGTTTTGGACCACTGATCCGCCGTCAGACAGAAGCACACAAACCAAAGGAACGTCCAGCAGCCTGAGAAAACACACAGCAGAACAATCATAACAAATAGAGCTGACAAGCTCATACCACCATATATATACGTCCTGATAACCATATAGAGTGCACCATTTCTGTAAATGAAATCAATAGTTTATATGCAGCTGAAGTCAGAATGATTGGCCTCCTGTATATTATTTTCCACAATTTCTGTTGGACGTCGAGGAGTTTGTTTTCAACCCATTTTGAGCTTTCTCAACTGATAAATAGATGATTTTTGGATTGCTTTATTAAACCAAAATGAAATTACGCAGAGGATTAAAGCATCTCGGGTGTCAAACACTAACACAGGAAGAGGCCGCGAGTCAAATGAGCTTAAGTCTGACTCACTTTACAGTAAACAAACCGTTTAGAGTCTACACGTGGCACACTTATCATATCATAAAGGTCATGTGGAAAACAGTGGCAGCTCAGTTTCCGCTGACAGAAGAGATGCCACTGAATATAGATGAGAATGAACATTAGTTTTCAGACTGATCATGACTTGCGGGTACAGCTGCAGTTTCCATTCATTTTCCTTAAACTGGAATGATATACACACATGTATCATTTACAGTAAACTGAATCTATTATTAGTGTAAAATATTGCTTAAATCTGACGGGGAACATTCATTCATTCAATCCAGATGCTAACCTCAAACCAGACTCTACATGGCATGTCTATAACACATTAAATAGACGCATGTCTATTTTAAGCATTTTCTTCACATTATTGTTTTTAAGATGTGAGTTGACTGAAATATCACAGAAACAGACACATAATTGATCTATTACATCTTCACCATGATGACAGCACATAATATTAGACTGGATATTCTTCAAGACACTAGTATTCAGCTTAAAGTGACATTTAAAGGCTTCACTAGGATAATTAGTGTAAAATTAGGGTAATTAGGCAAGTCATTGTTTAGACCTGGGGTCAGTTCTTCGAACGTGGATTACTCAGTTAGCTGGATTTGGATATTGACGATTTGACATGATCCAGGATCGTTTTGTTCTTCAAAGCTGATCGGAGAGTTGTTGTCATAGCAACAGTTTTGCTAGTTCAAACCTGGTCGGGAGCAGGCTCATTTCATATAAACAGGATTAGATCGGCTCAGTTCAAGCAAAGATAATACTGAAAGTATTGCCATACTTACATTAGTTATATACATGTTGGAAAATAGTAAATATTTTTAACTATATATATATATATATATATATATATATATATATATATATATATATATATATATATATATATATATATATATATATAAAACGTATGCAATCTGCACTCGAAATGAAAGTACAAAGACTGCAACCTGGTGGTGCAAAGAGAAAACTTATTGATTTGAACTTTTTAGATCGCTCTAGTACAATTTGTGTATGATAATAGACATGCACAATATGTGACTTTTTTAAAAGCAATAATACATTTATGCAGTCATAAACATGTATTGACAGTTAATATGCCAGTGATCTGATGCTTCACAAAAGTTGCAGACGCTGTTACCAATATCAAAATGCTTTTATAAACATCCAGTTATTCAATACACCGATTGAAAAATGGCTCCTATAATACTAATAAGGAAAATCTGCTCTAACTATAAAACTAAATAAATTGCTCTTGACACATGAAAGGGCCAAGCATGCAGCCCACAACAAGGTGTAGTTATTGCGTGTCATATTTAACAAACCGTTTACTATGAATTATCTGTAATTTTGCTCACATGGTGATAATTAAATATTTATCAGATGATGTCATTACGCTGCTGTGCCGTCAGCCAATCGTTGCATTGCTGATCATGATTTCGAGGATCAATAGATATGTCCTTCACAACACACGCAGATCTCAGATCAGTTCATCCAGACATTCTAATCTGATTCACCAACTTGTTTGAAGAACCAAATTAGCCAGAGATCAGTGGTCAAGATTAACAGATCCAGGATCTGCCAAATCATAGATCATTTAAGCGAGGTACGAAGAACGGACCCCAGGGGACTTCAAACTCAGTTCTGGAGGGCCGGTGTTCTTGAGATCTCAACTCCAACCCTAATCAAACACACCTGAACCAGCTAATAAAGCTCTTACTAGATATACTAGAAACTTCCTGGCAGGTGTGTTGAAGCAAGTTAAAACTAAACTAAGCAGGACACCGGCCCTCCAGGACCGAGTTTAGTCACCCCTGGTATAGACAAATTACCATGTTTGTAAACATTCAGAATGCGCGCACAGAGAGGTTGCAGAAAAAAAAAAACATGAGCGCTAGCATTTACAGTGAGGGAATGACATCTAGAGTTTGTTGTTGTATTAGAGATAAGTTATATCGATTACATATGAAATATATTATTGACATAATGCTTACAGCGTATTATAACAGCTCGTCACCCAGTGATAAACACAGTGATTCTGCAAAATTAACGTTAAAGTGAGCGACGTTTATCTGACAGGTTTATCTGCGATAGCACCCTCCCAATGGATATTGGATAAGATGAAATGGCCGAGCATCCAGTCCCAATTATACAACTATCTCACTGACACTCCAAGTGATTTCACAAAAGTGAAAGGCCTACAAGTCTCTGGATGCCTGCAGTGTTGTTCTGTGTGGTCATGTAGAAATAATGCTCCATGATGATCAGATTCAACACTATGTAGAGCTAAAAACCGAGGCTCTGCCAAGCCAAAGACAAGGAAAGAAGACTGAGCTGTACAAGGCCTGGGTAACCATCAACAAGCAGAACAACTGCATTCTGACAGCCAACTTAGCATTCAGTGTCCGCAGTTTGATTCACCATGTTTAACTGGGTTTGCTGAAATCATTGCTGTAATCAAAAACCAGTGATGTGTCTGATTCAGCATAGAGTGAACTTACCTGCTATAGCATGAGAACTGCAGAGTCCAGCATTATTAATTAGCTCCTCACTCCATTCAGCTCCCTTTAGCAAAGACGTCTGCAGTTGGCATTGAAGCAGTTTGGTGTACGGTAAAAGTTAAGTTAAGTTTTCCATTTGTGGACTTTCGAATTTGGCATCCTACCTCAAAACACCACATGTTTGCTATTGCAACCGCTCTTTTTTTGCAACCGGGAACATAGGTTGGTAATTCCTTTATAACAGTGGTTTGTTCTGGAGACAATGCAAAACTAATAATGCTTAAGGGGCGAATAATATTGACCTTAATATGGCTTTAAAACAGTTAAAAACTGCTTTAATTCTAGCCCAAATAAAACAAATATATACTGTGAAAAACTCCTGAATCTGTTAAACATGATCTGGGAAAAATGTAAAAAAGAACACCAAATTCACAGGAGGGCAAATGATTCTGACTTCAACAGTAGACAAAGTGTAAAGTCAGACCTGAGAAGGCCAGATCCGCCATCACGATGTACTTCCTCTCCTGAGCGTTGCTGATGAGCGGCAGAATCGCATCAGCCAATAGGAAGCCCACGCAGGCCAGGAAGGCGATCACACCGATGCCCACGCCATAATGACAGGCGCCGTCATTCCTGTTGAACACACACCTGACCTCAGCTTCATCAGTGCTGTTCACGTAGCCTTCAGCAGTGATGGAGGAGAACACCACGATGGCAAACACCTGACGTCCAGAACACACACACACACACACACACACACACACACACATGAACATACTACAACAGTAGACTTATTTCAGCATGATGATGTATTTCTGACTGAAACTGAATATTGAGTAGGGGGCGGAGCTTTATTTTGAGCTTGGAGAGGCACGGCTATGCATATTTCGCCCAATCAGAGTCATCAGAGAAGCACTACTGTTCCAGAGCAGAAGAATGGCCAGATATTAATAGATCGATCAATTACTGTGGTTGTTGTGTTACCATAGCAACTATAGAATTACCACAATAGATCAATTACTATAGTTGTTGTTACCATAGCAACTGTAGAATATCACAACAGGTCAGTCACTGTAGTTGTTGTGTTACCATAGCGACGATAGAATTACCACAGCAGATTAATTACCATAATTGTTGTTACCATAGCAAATATATAATTACCACAACAGATTAATTACTATAAATGTTGTTACCATAGCAACTATAGAATGACCACAACAGGTCAATTACTATAGTTGTTGTGTTACCATAGCAACTATAGAATATCACAACAGGTCAGTTACTATATTGGTTGTGTTACCATAGCGACTATAGAATTACCACAACAGATTAATAACCATAATTGTTGTTACCATAGCAACTATAGAACTGCCATAAAAATCGATTGTTATAGTTGTAGTATCACCATAGCAACTACAAAATTCCCACAATAGATCAATTACCATAATTGTTGTGTTACCATAGCAACTGTAGAATTTCACAGCAGATCAATTACAATAGTTAAGTCACCATAGCAACTGAATAGTTCAAGTATTTCACTAAGTATGGTTTAAAAGCACCACAGTAAAGTACTATGTTATTTGTTCATATGGGAATTATTTCAATTTAAACTTTGCATGTTAAATGTCCAACATATTTATCAGTATCACACAACTTCACATAAAAATCTAGCAGCTTTTTTTTTGACGACCTATTATTATATTATGTTTAAGTTATACTATTAAGTTTCATCAAACAGACACTGAAGTATACAGCGAGGACAGAGCAGTGAGAGCAGAAAGATGTCACAGCCACACACTCACACCCACACACACACACACCTCCATCCGGTTGGCATGTTTTCATGCAAGTGTGCCACAGCAGCTCACAAATCACACTTCACAATCACTGGAGAGCAGCATTATGGGCTTCAGCTCTCATGTTACCTGCCATCTGCTGAGCGCGGGGACATTCTGTACGGCATACCCATCACATGATGCACATGACCAGACACAAACTAAGAACTAACTAACACTACTGCTGTGCAAACAAACGTGTCTGTGTGTGTGGTAAACAAAGTAATGAGAAAATCCAGAGACACTTTACAAGGTCAGCACAGCAGATACCAGCAGATATGAGTGGAAAGTCTCCTCATATTCAACAACAGCTAAATTAATCAGGTTCACCTCTCAACCGACCATTTCTGATGTACAGCAAAAATAAGTATATCAACTTATAAAGAAATCTGAAATATGGCAACATATCCAAATCACATTTATGACATACAAGTCATGTTTGAATTTACATATATAAAATACACGACAAATATACAGCAAATATTGCAAAAAAAAAAAGATAGTTTACTTACACACAAACATACACACATATATTATTTATATACACATTATCATTGGGATTACAAATATGTACATATGTTTAAATGATATATATATATATTCATATATGGCATTTCTGTATGGGAAGAAGCCTTTTCTAGACAAGAACAAGATTAAGTTAACTCATATATTAAGTTAAGGTTAAGTTCTAATGCTTGCATTCAGTAAGTTACAAGCAATTCCCTGTAAATGTCAACCTTGCCATGAAAAAATTAAGTTTTCACCAAAATACTGAACATCTTCTAGGTTTTTATGTAGGAGTGCTGTAAAAAACCTCAATAATGTCTCTGTTAATGTTTTCAAACAATTATATGTGATTTTCACATCTGTCACATCCATATATCGCTTTTTCCTCATAAATGCAACACTGTCAGACATATTGAGCCAACTCTTATCTTTTTGTTAATATAATTTCTTTTGGGTTGTGCTGTTTAATCTTTAGAATTTCTGCAAAGTATGTTGTATATTGTAAATTAGGGCTGGGTGATTTAGTCTAAAATCAAAATCTCAATTAATTGAACATTTTAACACAATTATGACTAATGAATGATTTTATTTACGTATTTATTGCCCTCATAGTTTACTGACAAGTTTTATAAGCCGTGTCAAGGCATCTCTGGCGCAGCTTTCAATCATCATCAATGTAGTGCAAACTACGATTCAAGAATGAGTCCATCATGCTCCTTGACCAGAGATCAGATGTGGCTTCTAATTGGCCGCAGAAGTAGAAATCAGCCACAGCCTTTAACAGAGCGGGGTCAGGTGACATGTAGGGAAAATAATCGTCCTGGAAATATTAGATAGATTATTCTGCAGGTTCTGAGTGTCAATTACTGTTCAAATAATCGCCCAGCCCTACTGTAAACTTGCAGACTTTTTGGTCACATTCATAACACATGTTTATTTTCCTCATTTAAAATCTAAAAAGTGTTTACAGACTGATATTTTCTGATCCCACAACTCCGTGATAAGGTTTTTTTTTTTTTGCAAAATATAAACCGAAGTTTCAATATGATGTTAGCACATACTTTCTCTTTCACTTTATTGTTTAAGTTTTTACTGCAAATGTCACAGTTATAACAATGGATTTGCACTTATAAAGAATGTAAGCAAGATATTCTCATTTTTAATCAAAAACAAGATTATTTTGCTTAAAAAGCAATTGTGACTTTTGAAATAAAAATGCTTCTTGATTTAAGAATTTGTAGATATTTGGACTGTAAAAACAAGGTAAAAACTAATTAAGAATTGTATTATATATATTCTTTAAGTAATGAATGTGACGACACAGAAAATAATCAATCAATCAATCAATAAAATGTGATTGAGCTGAGCACAGGAACTCCTGAGTCATACAGCGTGATTTGTAAACATTTACATTTATTTCTATAGCATAATATACAGATTAATTCAAATTAGTTTTAAGAAAGTGAAATAAAGGATTTGCAAACTGTTTCACCATCAGGGTCCGTGTATCATCCGTTCATTTGATTATTCCTTTTATTACGGAAAACGAAACATCAGAAAAACGATGAATATTTCGTTTTTCTGTTTATTCTGTAGGCAGAAAAAACGGAAACTTATCTGTTATTCTGCTTATTAACTTAAAACGAAATATTAAAACAAACACAAAACCAAAACGAAATAATGAGTCAAAATATGGTCCGTGTACGGTCCGTGTACGTTTTGTTCATTTGTTTCCCATTTTCAAACGAAATAAAGGAAATGGAGAAAACGGCCGTTTTTCCGTTTTTCTTTTGCTCACGAGAAAACGAAAAAACGAGATTTTGGCTGGATTTTCGTTTTTTGGTTTAGGGTAGGAAAACGGATAAACGACTTTAAAATTCATTTTACACATGTAGGCGGTGCTGAAACGCCCACTTTCCTCTAATTGGTTAACCAAATCTGCGCTCGTGACGTCAACCTCAAAATAAAAGCCTTACACGCAGGCTTTTAATTATTATTATTTAATTATATATATAAACAAAGTTTACATATTCTATCATTTGAACCACACACAGTTAGCAGGCTTACATTCATTGCGTATGTATGAATTAAATAAAAACGTAAATCAGCAGTATTTTTAGACATTTGTCATTAAAATAAGGTCATAGTTCACTGCCAAACTTCTTGCTGCTGTGCACCTGATGCAGAGCAAAGATAGCCATTTCCGAGCAGCACCTGGTTTGCATGATTGTTTCAGAGCAAGGGCTTTATAATAATAATAATAATAATAATAATAATAATAATAATAATAATTATTATTATTATTATTATTATTATTATTATTATTATCAGTTACTAGTGTTTTTATTGTTTGGTGTTTTTTTTATTGTTTTTTTTTTTCTTTTTAATAGTTGTTACCAGAACCAGAATAAGAACACTTTGGGCCCTGCTATAAAAACAAAGGGTACCATTTTTTTTTCATTTATTTCTTCCTATATTAATTATATATTGTAATTATTTATTTGATAATTAATACTATTTTATTGCAACGCCAAAGTAGGCCTGTCTTATTATTATTTTTTTTATTATTAAATTTGCTGTTATTGTAGGCTAGATGGCAGGCTTTAAATATTTTAAATAACATTTACTCATAACCTTACTAATTCGAGAGCCGAACCTAAAAAAGTTTAAGTGCAATAAGCCTGTACAATAAAGGGAGCCGCAATTATTTCTAGCGCATTCTTTCACTCAACAATTATTGCTGGAATAATGAAATAAATTTCAAATTAACCAATTAAACACATTATAGTTGATAAAAAAATTGTGTCTAGTAGTTCCGACAAACAGATGAGCTCGTTACATGTGCATTGCGCTAATAATTTGACATTTGCTCTTCTTGAGAAAGTGCTACAGCGGGCCCTGCTATTTCACATATAAGGTTAGTGATACGTATTTTAAATTAGTATTGCACATTATTCATTCATTTTCTTGTCGGCTTGGTCCCTTTATTAATCTGGGGTCGCCACAGCGGAATGAACCGGCAACTTATTTAGCAAGTTTTTATGCAGCGGATGCCCTTCCAGCCACAACCCATCTCTGGGAAACATCCACAAATACACACACACTTATACAGTATGGACAATTTAGCCTACCCAATTCACCTGTACCGCATGTCTTTTTACTGTGGGGAAAACCGGAGCACCCGGAGGAAACCCACGCGAACGCACTACACTACTGAATTAGACACACAATCTCAAAAAAAAACTTGATGCTTATTTACATTATCTAAAGTCATTTCTGAGGTAGGATCTGTTGTTGTATTATAGCTATATTTTCGTTTTAATATGCAAATAATTTTCTTTAATTTGTAATACGTCCCTCATTGCATAAAATAACCAGCCTTTGTATTCAATATGTTTGTAAATTGTCCATCCAGTTTGACGCAAGCTAAACAACATTTTGGCCTGTTTTGCTTATTAAATGAGTGATTTTCACGGAGAAACAAATCATCCATCACACAGTTTTGTATAGGACCTGTGTGAACAAAAATGTACACTTCATCATAGCCTATAGGAAAATGTATCTGTTTAGAACCAATTTTGTGTTGTATAATTAAAAATATAAAAAATACAATAAAAATAAAAAGAAGGAATAACATTTGAAGTGCAATGCTTCAAAGATCCAATACGCTGCATGCAGAGCCAAAACAAAAACTGGTTTGTTTGTTTAATAAAATAATAATATGAAATTAAAGTGAAATAGTTCCACAACCTGTATTATAACTGTAGTCACCCTAGATGACAAATCATCCGTTGCGCCGGTCAGTTTCACCTTTAATCAAGAATGTGCCAGAACCAAATGAGAATATTTACAGATTACCTCGGAATGAGACCTCGGTCTGTGAAGGATGCAGAACACAGAAACTCGCTGAGAATGGAGAAGCATGTTAGATGTTTTATATCCCTTTAGATATTGTAAATAAACAACTAGTTTTTATAGAGATTGTGTCATGTCTTTTCTTTGACGCACGCGCTGAACAGCCTGTAGCCTAAATAATAGTTTAGATTTTATAACATATAATGTTCCATTACTTTAAATGTATAATGTTTTTTAATATTTATGGATTATATAAAATATATAGTTTATATAAATGCGCTCTGATCATTCAAGGATCATAATGCGTTGCATATTCTTCTTATTCTTCATTAGGCTTGATCCGTAAATTGTGTATTTTATAAACTGATCGTTTATAAGGACTAAGCTAACTGTAATTCCTCGAATGGAAAAGTCTTGATTAAAGAAAAAGATAACTTAATTCGACATATGCATATAGTGCGCTTCGCGCGCTTTACCGAATTACCTTTTTTATTTTTTATGCATTATAAATGCATCTGGCAGCACCGAAAAGAGCAAATGCCAAGTTATTAGCGCAGCGCACAGACAGCTAGCTCGTCTAGTCTGAACCAGGGGTTTTCAAACTATTCATTGCACACCGATCCCATTGCATTTTATTTAGGATAAACCACTTATTTAAAATTAATTAATTAAAAGGTGCGTACTCTCCAATACACCACTGTAGTGTCATAATATTTAATAATTATAATTAAGATAGACACCTGACCTCCATTTAATAAACAATTTATTTGCCATCCTCTGTTAATTTGAAGTTTAAAGTTTAAATCATTTATGTTAAACTTAAATTATTTCAAAACTTAAAAAGACTTAAATTTAGTCATTTAAGACATTTTAGGTCATAAGTTTACATACATTGACCGTTGCATTTAGTATAGGCCTATTCTGGTCTAAATAAGCTTTTTGCATCTTAGGTGTTTACACACACAAATTAAGCAGTTTATACGTACATTTAATGTTACTTTGAAATTACTTTTGATGCAATAAATAATCCTAAATAGTTGAAAGTGTTAACATATTCTTGAAATGTAGTTATTTTATAACTATGAAATTTATTACTAAACAAAGTGAATCATTATGAATTTGCCAAGAAATAATCCACTTTACCACCGTAAAGCAATGCCCCACACTCACTAGAACGGTAGAACCTGGACTGTATGATATGTTCTGTATGTAAAATAGAGAAAATAAGCAAGATGCGCAGTCTCATGCAGCCTTAGTGAAATAGCGCGTCACAGCAATGAACTAAAAATAAAACCACCCTTGAAATGCTGGCGATCTTAATTTTTTCAGCCTACACTGACTGAGAATAATGTTGCACTATTTTATTAACAAATAATTAGAATGTTTTTTTTTCCTTCAACACATTCATCATTACTTTTGCCTGTGCAAGTTTTTTGCGCGCGCTTGAGCGCGAAGGCATCTATTTTCAGGTGCAAGATGCCACTTTGGGTGGCACCAGCACACTCTTCCACACCTGTGGCTATGTTCCTGCTACAATAATAATAACAACAACAACGACAAAATAATAACAAAAAATAATAATAATAAGACAGGCCTACCTTGACGTTGCAATAAAAAAGTATTAATTATCAAATGAATATTTACAATAGGCTAAAGGCATATATTTAATTAAAATAGGAGAAAATCCAATAGAAACAAATGGTACCATTTATTATAGCCCCATGCAAGGTCCATTGTGTTCTTACAACCATTAAATAACTAAGTAAATAATAATAATAACAATACTAATAATAATAGGCCTAATAATAATAATAATTATAATAATAATAATAATAATAATAATAATAATAAATTATTATTTTATACAGAGTAGGCTATTATTTAGGCCTACAATAGCTCTGAAACAATCATGTAAACCAGGTGCTGCTCGGAAATGGCTTTCTTTGCTCAGCATCAGGTGCACAGCAGCAAGAAGCTTGGCAGTGAAATATGACCTTATTTTAATGACAAATGTCTAAGAATACTGCTGATTTACGTTTTTATTTAATTTATACATACGTAATGAATGTAAGCCTGCTAACTGTGTGTGGTTCAAATGATAGAATATGTAAACTTTGTTTATATATATAATTAAATAATAATAATTAAAAGCCTGCGTGTAAGGCTTTTATTTTGAGGTTGACGTCACGAGCGCAGATTTGGTTAACCAATTAGAGGAAAGTGGGCGTTTCAGCACCGCCTACATGTGTAAAATGAATTTTAAAGTCGTTTATCCGTTTTCCTACCCTAAACCAAAAAACGAAAATCCAGCCAAAATCTCGTTTTTTCGTTTTCTCGTGAGCAAAAGAAAAACGGAAAAACGGCCGTTTTCTCCATTTCCTTTATTTCGTTTGAAAATGGGAAACAAATGAACAAAACGTACACGGACCATATTTTGACTCATTATTTCGTTTTGGTTTTGTGTTTGTTTTAATATTTCGTTTTAAGTTAATAAGCAGAATAACAGATGAGTTTCCGTTTTTTCTGCCTACAGAATAAACAGAAAAACGAAATATTTATCGTTTTTCTGATGTTTCGTTTTCCGTAATAAAAGGAATAATCAAATGAACGGATGATACACGGACCCATCAGCTGCCGCTCTGCTGAACACTAAAGTGTATTATTAGGATAAATCCTGTTCAAATCGTGTCCATGTTAACAATTTTAGTGCAAATTTATAAAGTTTGTTTGTTTATGAAACTTAAATTTAATTAATATAATTTAACTATTATGGTTTTATACTACAGAACCCTAACTCAAACACGCAGACTGCTCCTCAACCGAGTAAAAGTGTCGCACGCACAGAAACTCCTGTGTTTTGAGCACATTTGGATCAGATTGTGGATCGCGACTCACCCAGCTGAGCAAACGAACCACCGTTTGCGGCTGTTTGATGAATTTGACGAGGTCGAATCCCGCTCCAGCGAGAGAAGCTCCGTACGCCACACTGCGCGACTCCATCGGTAAAACGCACACTCAAACACACACACACATACACACACACACGACAGCTGACAGCGCAACACGAACACACAAACACACACAACCGGCGCAGCTGCTGCTTCTGATCCGCTGTCAGACTCCCCGATGAATCGCTTCAATTGAACCGGATCTTTTTGGTGATGCAGGCGAACGCAATGAGAGGTTTTGTTCAAACTAACCGTTCAAAGGAACCGATTTGCTGAAACACATGCTGAAGAGCCAGTAAGTAATGAAATCACGATTGTTTAATGTTTAATAACGAGCTAATTGGGCGACGCGGTGGCGCAGTAGTGCTGTCGCCTTACAGCAAGAAGGTCGCTGGTTCGAGCCTCAGTTGGCGTTTCTGTATAGAGTTTGCATGTTCTCCCCGCGTTCAAGTTGGTTTCCTCCGGGTGCTCCGGTTTCTCCCACAGTCCAAACACATGCGGTACAGGTGAATTGGGTAGGCTAAATTGTCCGTAGTGTATGGTGTAAATGAGTAGTGTGTATGGATGTTTCCCAGAGATGGGTTGCAGCTGGAAGGGCATCCGCTGCGCAAAACATGTTGAAGTTGGCGGTTCATTCCACTGTGGCGACCCCTGATTAAAAAAGGGACTAAGCCGAAAAGAAAATGAATGGATAACAAGCTAATTAGGATAGTAACACAGTTGTGACCGATGCAGTTGAATGATAGCGTATAATCAATTATGTTTACGTTATCACATGAAAAAATACTAATTATTTAGTAAATACTAGTGTTTTTGAACTACAAATTCTTGAATTAATGTGTTGTGGGTATTGTATACACAACAGCTATAGTACTATAAAATGACCCAATACTGTTGCATTCTACAACTATAAGGCATATTATGCTACAATATACCCCAGTTTACTGTAGTACAATCTAAAAATACTACAGTATTTATCACAGTTTATCAGTTCACTGTAGTTATAATACCACAGTATGCTGGAGCATTCAGTAACTAAGAGTTGTAAATACTGTCATATGCCGTATCAGTCTGAAAAATCATAATCGAGTAAATTACCACTACTTGCCTAAAATGCAGTGCAGTAGAGTAAAAGTATATGTTGTGAATATTACTCCAAGTATGAGTAACAAGTAGACCTTTCAAAAGTACTCAAGAGAAGTGAATAGTGAATATTACGCTGTATAAAGCTGATGATTTACATGTAATTTGTGCATGTGTGTGTAAACGTAACATTCTGTAGTGCATTTAGTTATAGCCCAGCAGACACACAACATCATAAGACGTTAATATTAGGTTAGATTTAGGTTGTGACGTCAGGTGACCAAAATTCAATGTCTGGCCAGCATCTGAGGACAACGTCATTTTAATGTAAAATTATGTCATCAAATGATGTTGATATTTGGTTGATTTTGGGTTGGTAGAAAGTAACCAAAATCCAACGTCGAGCCAACATCATAAACTAACGTCATAATGAAGACAAATATTGATAATAATTCATCAGGAATGTACGATGGCCGAGAGAGCTTAACACGAGGCAATTTTAAAAAGCACATGCAATTACAAAAACACCAGCAAATAAAGAAACCATCTTCATCAATTTGACAGCACACGTGTGCAAATCGGTCACAACACTTGCAAATATCCATGTAACACAACAGAAATGTTTCCAGGGGACCCAAAAACATGACGCACCCTGCTGAGATATGGATGCATTATCATGCCATGACTGTTGCTCAGTGAAGGGATTGGTGGTCTTTGAAAATTGAGTTGTTTTTCGTTTATTTTAATATCCTGATTACACAACTTAAAAAAACACACATCGGCTGCGTCCGAAACCGCCTACAACTCAGTAGGTACTGCATTTGAATTTAAACGTACCGCTCGACCGTTAGAAAAGTGCGCTCTATACAGTATGAATGTGAAAAGTATGAATGGAATTCGGACGTACTACATCCTCCATTTTGTCATGGTCACATGACCTACCTGCGTCAGTTGCGTCGCTTCACTCCCATTCATGAATTCTCTCGTAGGGCATCATGGGATAGCGCAACGTGCATGGAATGCGCACTTCAGAACCTCGCCGGAAGTAGTAAGTCATCCGGGTACTTCTCGCATACTGATTTTCCCATTCTATGAATTCACACATACTACTCGGCTCGCATACTGATGTTAGCGTACTATATAGTATGGAAGTATGCAGTTTCAGATGCAGCCAATCATATCTCAGCAGAGTCCGTCATGGTTTTGGGTCCTCTTGAAACATTTCCGTTGTGTTACGTGCATTCAAAGAGCTTAGAATGACCAAGAGACCACACTCAATAGAAAGTTCCATTGCAACAGCAGCGCCTAGCAACAGCCCCGCGATTCCACCATTTTGGAGTGAAAGCGATCGGCTGTCCATTAGATCTTATTGCTGTCGCGATGGCGAACAGCTGCTTCGTTTTTTATTTATTTATTTAAAAAGCGCATTAAAGCTGAGATACAACCAGAAAGACGACAATACAACACTTATTATCACAATCATCAACACTTTTAATGCTTTATTTTACAGACTTATAATATGCTGTTGGTCTATTTTAATTTTTATTCCAGAATGGTCGCTGGGAAATGTTTCCCAAATCGCACTTGAGTGTCGCCTCTTGGTGATTCTGCGCTCTTTGGTGCATATTTGCAAGTGTTGTGACCAATTAGCTGCGCATTTCTTCAGTTGTTTTTACTGTAGTACAGCAATCAACATCTGATAGACGTCATAGTGGCAACGTCAAGCTGTAACATCATTAGACGTTGATATTTGGTTGATTTTAGCTTGGAAGTTGGACTGACGTTGAATTTGACGTCAACCCTATTTTCATTTCCAAACAAAATGCAATGTCCATGACTTTAGGTTTGCTGAGATGTCTTGAGGTAGTTCATTATGATGTTATTTACCCTCTATGAGTGATTTGATTGGACAGGAATCACAGCACTGATTATTCTAATCTCCAGAAATAATACAGTAGTGATTGCAGGCTGAAGGACAGTAGTGGAGTAAAGTACAGATACTGCAGTAAACATGTACTCAAGGAAGAGTAAAAGTACACATTTATAAAACTACTTAGTATACCATTCCTGAGGAAAAACTAGTCAATTACAGTAATTTGAGTTCTGTGCAGTATAATACACTTTATTATCTTATTATTCAAATAAACTGTATAGTATTTATTTATTACGTTAGTATTTTTTCACATCGATTAATAATGATAATTTAAGTGTATTAATTTCAGTTTGAAAAAATAACATTTAATGCAAAATTACTTTCTGTGTATTCAGTGTGAGAATTAAATTAAAGTAAATCAACATACACTGTGTGTGCAAATAAAGAACGACAAACAAACCCACCGATTTTAATCAAAACCTTTAATGTTGTCACTAAAATCAACATTGTTTGCTTTATCAAAACATAATTATTTGTTACTGATTTGTAGTTTTCCCACCCCAGTGTCTCACACACACACACACACACACACACACACACACACACACACACACACACACACACACACACACATAGACAGAGTTATTTCACATGAATCTGACAGTAGACACATTGTTGGCTGCTCTCTCCTCTGATTGGTCACAGTCATGTCAACCCATGAGCGCTTGTCTATTGTCCCGCTATGAATAAAGCTTTGTCTGAATGAATAACATGCGATGAATGAGTGAAGATATGCTTGCGTCTGCGAGGAAACAAACAGTGGATCTCAGTCTCAAACTCAACCAGTGGAGCTGATTAATAAAAGAGTGTGTAGAATTATTCAGGAGCAGCGCCTTCATACAGCAGAGTTTCATCTACAGATTCATCTTCATCCTGCAGACACAAGACAGATATGAACACATCAGTGGTTGAAAGTTGATTACTGAGTACAAAAACATTATTGATAGATTATTTATCCCATGTACTTTAGTAATTTAGAGTAAATACTACAGTGTTTTTGATAAATGTTTAAGTAAAATGCATTATACTGTTTATATATATATATATATTTATTTATTTAACAAACCCCCTATAGTTGTAGAAAACTATAGTATTGGGTCAGTTGTTTATGTTCCTGAAGTTGTTACCATGGTAACCATAGAATCACCACAACAGATCAATTACTATAGTTGAGTTACCATAGCAACTGTAGAATCACATCAACAGAAAAATTACAATAGTTGAGTTACCATAGCAACTGTAGAATCACCTCAACAGATCAATTACCAGAGCTGTTTTATCATCATAGCAACTATAGAATTACCACAACAGATTAATTACCATAGTTGAGTTACCATAGCAACTATAGAATCACCACACCAGACCAACTTCTATAATTGTTGTGTTACTATAGCAACTATGGAATTTCCACAACAGATCAATTACTATAGCTGTTGTATCGCCATAGCAACTTAGAATTACAGCAGATCAATTGCTGTAGTTGAGTTACCATAGCAACTATAGAATCACCACAACAGATCAATTACTATAGTTGTATCACCATAGCAACTATAGAATTACCACAACACATTTAGCTATAGTAGTTTACTTCAAAAGCACTATATTATTTACTTTATTTCTATACTACTGTTTCATGTATGATGGAAGGCAGTTTTTTAACAGTTGTTGTTCGTGATGATGTTTTAATATAGCTTGTTTTCGGGTGTAGAGATCATTCAGAAGTAACATTCCCACAATATTTGCTCAATGATAAAACATTAACAAGACAACATTTACTAAACAGTGCAGAGGACAGTCAGGAGGTTTATAATGTAGTGGAAGGGGAATGAAATCAAAAGCATCATTCTTCAGACATATATGTGTTAACTGTCTGGGATTGAACTGTTATGGAGAATTGATCATGAGATTTGGTCTAAATATAATAAATAATACCTCATTAGAATCACTCATTCTGTTAGCGTGGGTGACGTCTTCATCATAACCCTCCAACATCTGATCAAACAGAAGAAAAACACACACAGAAACACTTTTTGTTTAGTATATTTCAGTTTTCACTACTGTAAACTGTGGTGTTTTGTAATATAATATACCCTGCAGCTGTAGAAAACCACAGTATTGGCTCATTTATTTATATTACTATAAATGTTGTGTTACCATAGCAACAATGGAATTACCACAACAAATCAATTACTATAGTATGTATAATATCACAGCAGATCAAGTACTATAGTTTTGTGTTACCATAGCAACTGTAGTATTGCCACAATAGATTAATAATATGGTTGTGTTACCATAGCAACTGTGGAAATACCACAACAGATAGGTTACTGTAGTTGTTGTGTTACCATAGCAACTGTAGAATTACCACAACAGATCAATTACTGTAGTTTTGTGTTACCATAGCAACTATAGAAAAATACAAGGCCAGGAAATGGCAAAACTGCACTTTTTCGGCAGTGGAAGTTAAAAATTTCTACTAAATAACTTCCTGTTGGGTTTGAGATATCGCTCCAAGAGACTTTTTGTAGGGTTTGGCATATTTAATATGTGTGCCAATTTTCGTACGTGTTTGTGAAATGTAGGCCAGGGGCCAGTCTGTCAAATATGCATAGGTGGCGCTGTTGAGCCATTTTGCCACACCCACTTCCGAAACCTATAAAAATTGACATTTTCTCCACTTTTGGGGCGTGTGCATAGTTTTGTGAGTTTTCGAGCATGTTTAGACAGTCAAAATCGTGATTCATTCTTGAAAATAATAACAATAGTAATAATATTAATTATAATAAGCAAAGCGGTTCCAATAGGGCCTACGCACCACTTAGGTGCTCAGTCCATAATTACACAACAGATCAATTGCTATAGTTTTGTGTTGCCATAGCACCTATGGAATCCTCACAACAGATTCATTCAAGTGTGTTTACTGTAGAATGGCTCATTTACTATAGATTACAGTAGAATGTTCTTATGTTGGTTGATGAAACAAATGCATCCTCACCAGATAATCGTCATCCTCTTCTTCATCTTTAACAGGAATTTTGTTTATCCCGCGTTGTTCATTGAGTCTTGAATGAAAAAAAAAAGAAATCCGATATTAATTCAGCAAGTCTGATTTTATGGCAGATTAATAAATTAACGGAAATAAAACTCACGGGTATTTACTTGAATATCGTCTCCCTGAGGGCATAAATGAAGTGCATTGTTAAACATCCAAAAATGATCAAATATGAACAATAAATATTATCATCTTTTTCAATGATAAACTCACGCAGCATAACCCCATACATGCAGCAAGTCGTCACGGCAACAATCAGCACAGCAAAACAGGTGAAAACGACGACCGCAACCAAAGGAGAAACACTGTTCAGCGCTGAAATAAACACCGGGACAAAAAGTCAAACATTAACCAAAGATACTGAAATTAAATATTACTGAAGATAAATAGAAATAGAAATAAAATCCTGAAATTAAATTTAATACTTTGGAAGAGAAAACGTGTATTAAATATTCAGTATATAAACGTTATCTGTCTTATGGGTTTTTTGGAAATAGGCTCAATTTATAGCTGTGATTTGCCATTTTGGTATCCGTACAGATGATTTTTTAGCTTAGCTTAGCATAGATCATTGAATCGGATTAGACCATTAGCATCTCACTCAAAATATGTAAAATAATTATTTGGTAATTTTCCTATTTTTTTTCTTGTGCACTAAGACCAAATGAGTGCTATTGCATTATGTTACTGTCATATTTTTTATTGCAATATATATATATATGTGATTTTTTTCATCCCAAATGACTTGTGGGATGGTTTCGGAAAGCAGTGAGTGTTGTATTCTGATTAAGCGTCAGTTTGGCTTTAATTTAGTCTTCTTCACCTTCTTCACTGATGATCATCTTCGCGCTGCTGATGCTGCTGCTGTTGTCGAATCTGTCCGCAGCATCACAGTGGTAAAATCCATTACTGTTTCGACTCACAGACAGCGAGAGGAAAGATTCGTCTGAATAGGCCACGGCGTAGAAATCTCCTCGACCCGTCAGTCTGCTGCCATTGTGGAACCAGCGGTACACCGGAAACGTCCCTCGCTCCACTTTACAGAGCAAACCCACACCGACAACCTGGAAATCTTTAATGTGTTTGAAGGGCGTCAGCGTCACAGCGCCACCTACAGGCTCTGAAACACACCACATATACAGCTGAGGTCAGAGTTATTATCCCTCCTGCTGAATAATAACCAAAAATACCCCGTTTATTTTGTAAAGAGGATTTTTTCAACACATTTCTGAACATTTAATAAATTGTCTGGATATTCATCAAGATATTAGTATTCAGCTTAAAGTGACATTTAAAGGCTTTAATAGTGTCATAATCACCAGCGATGAAGCCCGTGCAGATAGCTGGTAAACACTAAACAGCAGTATTGCATAGAACTACAAATCCGCCATCAAATGGACTACAAGATCCAATCATGCACCACTCACACACCTGGCCTAGATCGCCATGATTGCAGACAGGTGCAGCTGAAGCTACTCATTAACTGATTTCTAGGACTATTTATACAGCACATGTAACAGAGGCCAGCTAGTGTGTGTTGTGCAGGTAAATCTCACTCCTCTGACCTCTAAAGGTGCTCTAGCGACAGATACTAGAGGCCAGAGTCTTTAGCCTCCTTGGTAGAACAACCGAGTCCCTTGCGGAAGATTGCCGGTTCGATCCCAGCTCGGAACGGGTTGGGTGGCGTAGGACTGGCGGGGTTACACACTCCTCCCACCACTGCTGATATACAGCCATATCGCACTGCTACTCATGTGATATTGCTCATATATACCATATTATAATGTTTTCTTAATGTTCCCAGTATAGATGCATTAAACAATATCAAAAGGACATTTTTTGGGAAGCAATTGTTTAAATATTGCTTAATGCATCTGTATCAGGGAGATATATCCAGCTGCAGGCCCCCAGCACACACGTTTTAGGCACACACAATCTAGGACACACGATTTAGGCAAACCATATATGGTCGCCACCTATTTAATTTCACAAGTATGGTTTCTTATTTCAGTCATAATTATTATTATATCGTTATGATCATTTTAACATCTCTGCAGTTTCTGAACTCAAATTATGTAAATAAAAATAATTGGTTAAAGACAATTATGACTTTATTCATGTGTCCACAGACACAAAGAAATCATAGACCGTCTAATGTTGGATTAAGTGTAATAAATTAATTCAAGATCTTAATATTATCATACGTGGTTAAAATCACTTTGTTGTAAAATTTAAAAAGCAAACAATAATATATCACTTACTACTACAGTTAATCATTTAAACAATATATATATATATATATATATATATATATATATATATATATATATATATATATATATATATACTTATTATTTTTTTATTATTAATAGTTAATTTGTTCCTATGGCTAAATTTTGGTTTTAAAACAATTTATTGCTTACTATAAATTACTACAGTATTAAATGTGGGAAATCATTAATTAAAAGATTATTAGAAAATTAAGCAAATAAATAAACACTATTAAATCTCTTGAGTAAAATATTAATATAGTGTTATACATTTGTTACATGTAAAAATATTTTTATTACATATAATGTATTATTGCCTATATTAACTTGCTATTATTTCCTTCATCAAAAATTAATGCATTATATAAACTAAACATGTCCAAATTAGATCGTTTAGCAAGGCCAGCAAACGAGTATCTGATATATTATGGTCAGATAATAATGACTGATCGGCTATAATGACTCATTAAAAACTGTTCAGTCTATTATATTGAATGGCGATCGGAAACAATGCTCCCCATTCGGCCGTCTCGATTGCAATATTTGTGAAATATAGTAAAGTAAACACTATTGTTTATTGTGTACAATATTTATTAACCACATATATCAAAATATATCGATGACGATGTTCAAAATGACGTTAATAACACAACATCCGTCGTAACCATATATGGTTTGCCTAGATTGTGTGTCCTAGATTGTGTGTGCCTAAAACGTGTGTGGTTCTGCGGGCCTGCAGCTGGATATTATTGGTATCAGGAGCATTATGAAAATCTATTTTTGTTATTTGGGTTAGTTTGCTGATTGAGCGACGTACCTACAAATAATCTGGTGGGTTCACTCATCACCCAGTTGCCCTCATTACTAGCGTTGCATTTCATGCGTCCCATATCGATGTTCATCTGGATGGGCACACTGAAGACGGCGCTGGTGTTTTGGGTTGTGACGTTGGTGATGATTTGCGTGTGGTTCAGTAATGTGAAGGTGTTTTGGGGAGTTCCTCTCTCAGAACGACACGTGATCATGGCTTTATAATTACCATCCTCAATCTTCACAACGTCAAACAGGATCTCAGGCTTTGTCAAATATTCTAGAAAAAAACAAATTAATTATTTTATTATGTTTCTTCATCAACAAATAGGCATACTGGAACATGTGACACTGAGTAATGATGAAAATTCTGCTGAATAATTACTGTTTATTATTAATGACAGGCTGTTAATTTATTATTTATCTGTTGTCCTCCACATCTCTTCCAAAGCCTTCTGTTGTTCTGATGTGATTTCTGACTTTTTAGCTGTGAAATAATCATTAGCGGAGTGATATGGAGCTGTAATGTGCTCTAAACCTGCCGGAACTACTTTAGCTGTGCCTTTATCTGACAATAACCAAACACCTGAGAGTGACCATCAGCCAATCAGAATCAAACATTCAGCAGACACATACCACATCACTTCAAAATGATGATATGTAGCTCCGCTGGTTCTACGTCACCCAACCTGCTCTGAGCTGGGATCGAACCGGCGACCTTCCGCATGGGAGTTGGTTGCTCTAACAAGGAGGCTAAAGACTATAGCCTCTAGTGATTGTCGCTAGAGCACCTTTAGAGGTCAGCGGAGTGAGGTTTACCTGCACAGCACACACTAGCTGGCCTCCGTTACTGATATATCACAAATTATACTGTACTTTTCACCAAATAAATGCAGTGTGAGTGAGTGAGGTGTGTTATTACTATACAAACCTTTAACATTTACAGTCACAGCTTCACTGCTGGAGTTGTAGATTGTGTCGTTGAACTGGTTTGATGCCACACACGTATAATCGCCTGTATGTCGGGCAGACAGTCTGTGTATGATCAGTGTGTCATTATTCCTGTCGTACTGCATCTGAACTGGCTTGTCGTTCAAGAACCAGTCATAAGAGACGTAGGTTCCTTGGGCCTTTTTGCACTGGAGGGTTAAAGTTTGTCCTTCCCACACATTCAGACTGGAAGGATGTGAAATGATGCCCAGTCCCTTCACTGGAGCTGCAAAACAGGCAATATGTATAAATGCAGATATGTATAACGCACAAACATTTACAACAGACACTGCCTACTGTTAATCCATTGCAATGGTGATGCATAGGCATTTCAGGCTCCGCCCTCTTTTGAAAAGAGCACAATCTCATTTGCATTTAAAGCGACAGTCACCAAAACACCACAATTAGGATCAAAGCCTGAGAGGGTCACATTCAGAGAGCTGGAGAACATTACCTGTGTGCTATTCTCAGCTCTAACTCACACACAAACACTATAGAGACGGCAGAGATGCATTAAATAGGGGCAGGTAGGTCTCCTCTTAATAGTGGTAATCTGTTTGTCACTCACTAATGACTCTGAGCTCCCAGGCGTCACTGTAGGAGCTCTGGATGTCTGTGTTATTGTGTGCGCTGGCCTTGCAGATCAGTCGACCATCGTGATGCTCTCTTACGAATAAAAGTAAGGCGGCTGTATCTCCAGTCAGTGAGGTGTGCTCTGAAATAATCTTATCCATGTTTGTCTCGACGTAAAGCTCATAATGGACCTGCACTGCCGCCGTGTGTCCAGGAATCTCACAGTAGAAATACTCGGATGTGTCCTTTAATGCGATAGATGGACCCTTCAGCACTGGTTTATCAAGCTTTTGTTCGTTCAGGCCTCCTGAAATAGATGAATCAGAGTATTAAAGGGTCAGTTCACCCAAAATTACAATTCTGTCATCTTTTATTCATACTTCACTTATTTAAACCTGTTTGAATTTTTTTTCTTCTGTTAAACATTAAACAAGATATACTGAAGGATGCTGGGAAAAGCAGCCTTTCATCGACTTTCATTGTATTCATTTTGTTCTTATACTCTATAATATTACTATATACTATGTAATAATAATTAAAATATCTGTTAAAGGTGCTGTGTGTAAGTTTTTGACTCTTCTAAAGTATAATATTACCACAATATGTTTGCAGATATTTAAGAAACATGCCAAGTGAACATTCTTGTTTATCTAAAAATAATCGGAATACTGTGTTTGTTTTGGTTTCTTTAACCAGTCCAATGCCAGTTTAGCCAATTATATTTCAGCACCCTCTTAATTGGAAAAATTGCATATTTCAATTATTGATTCAGAAAGTCACTCAAAGCATGCGTCTGTGACTGAAATGCAACCTCTGGTGGACAGTAGCAGACTCGGAAATGAGACGCAGATTCAGAGTTCCACATGAGGTGGTTTTTAATTAGTAAATGATATAAATATAAGTGTGAACACTGTAGGGTGAGCAGGTCACATTGTAACCCCGTGTCCTAACAACACGCTACATGATGAGATACACAGTGATGAGCAGTTTGGCTGTTTGCAGCAGACAAAACAGGACAGAAATGTAAACACAGACATTCAGAAGCACAGAATAGAGCACTCACTGCACTCCAGCACAACACTGAGCTTTATACTCTAATGAATCATATCAAACCTCCTAACATGATTAAATGTAGATGCTGGATCACTGATATGTGAATTGGTATATGAATTTCAAACGGTTTATTTCATTTTCCAGATCTGAGGCTGCTTCGAGGTGTTGGTTGGAACAACAATTTCTTTAAATATGGAGACTATTCCTTCTATCGCGTGCCGTTGCTTTTATTTAAGCATGATTTAAATCTGCCTTGGTCCTCAATCTGGCAACCTGCGCTTTTTTGTTTTGATCCAGGAATGCAATACCTAGTTCAACCACTAGGTGTCAAACCTACATACTGCACCTTACAGTTTCTGTGTTTTGGGCTTCAGTCCCTACTTTTCGTCATTTTCTGACTGAAGTTGGCTCACTGCTCAAATCTTTTTCGTATGTGTAACAAAAAATGTGTCAGATTCTTGGTTCTATATGAAGAACTGTTGTCTATCGACTCTGATTTGAGTTATATAGCTCTCCTGTAATGCTCTTCATTTATTTTCATACACTTGTTTACAATTGTAATTTACCTACCCCTTCTTTTGTTTTGCTAGTCTTTTTTCTTTCTGCAGCTAATGTAGTTTGTATTTTTCCTCTTTGTATTAATTCTTATTAATACTCTTATATTGATCTGCTCATTGTGGTTGTATATTTTCTTTCTGGAAAAAAAAGAAAAGTTTCTGTGTTTTGTGATGTTTATTTGCGGTGGTGAACTGCATTATGGGACGTTGATCTCTGTCCACCTCTGATGTTGAAATCTCAACTCTACAGTTTTACAAAGTGACTTTATTTGACATTTTAGTCTTTTGAAATAATAATATAATGTTTAAGAAATATTTTCCAGAGATGGGTTGCAGCTGGAAGGGCATCCGCTGCGTAAAACATATGCTGGATAATTTGGCGGTTCATTCCGCTGTGGCAACCCCAGATTAATAAAGGGACTAAGCGAAAAAGAAAATGAATAAATGAATGTATAAGAAGTATTATCTTAAAATAAGTCTGTAAAATAAAAGTAAATGCTGCAGTTTAATACAAGGTTTTTATAGCATAATATACAACACCAACCCAGACAATATAGCAGTGCAAACTATTTCACGTTCAGCAAAGTCACTTTTTACAACCTTTAGAGGTTAAAAGGTGTTGGAAGAAAGATCAAGATCCCTTAATGCAACTCAAAAGCAGAAATAAAACATGAATCATTCTGCTTTTTAATTTCATTGTGGGATCTTGACCTTTAGTAGACTGTTTTAAAATGCCAAGAAATTATTCTTAATCTAAATATGCATAAATATGTATTTTATTTAATGTAAAAAGATTTTTAGACATAAAACTACTGCTACACTCACTGACATTTTATTGTCTGTCTTCTGGAAATTACAGGACTATTTTGTTCACAGAAGAAATACACAGGACACAGTAAACCTGAAGCTCTTCTATGATTGCTTTGATGCTTGAAAACACAAAATCTTTTAAGAACATGAAAAACTCTAACCATAACCATATACATGCCAAAATAAACATGCAAACTAAAGCTACTTACCCGTTCTTGCATGCAGAACAGACAGACCTAATGAACAAAGATGCACACAAGTGAGAAAAGAGCTAAATATAAAATAAGTGTAAGATTCATCAGACATTTCCTCCACCTATGAGAATCAGATGCATCGATGTCATCACTGCAGATGAAGAAGAGCACAATATCCACACAGCAGAGGAAGAACTTTTATTATTAATAACGTATTTGACTGCAGATTACCATGCATAAAAAGAGAACAGTTGAGCAGAGCTACTGGGTCCACCCTGAACACTGCATGTGTTGAGCACTGATAGCACAGATGAGCAGTACACACACATTCACATTATCAACACTAATGCTGATGAGCCGCAACTCTCATTCTGTGCCAAATACTCTTTTATTTTATATTTAATTTTTATTAAATGTAAGTTATTTATTATATTTAAGTTATTTCATCTAAATTTTATTGAGTTGTTGGTTGCTTTATTTATTTATTGGTTTATCAATTGATTGGTTTATTTATTGGTTTATTTTTTTGTTATAAAATACCAATAGTCTTGGCATCTCTTTAGAATCTTCAAGCATGATTTTTTTTTTTTTTTTCTTCACTCCCATCAGGTGAAGTTTTTTTTCTCTCTTCGCTGTCGCCACTGCCTCGCATGGTTCAGGATTGGTAGAGCTACGCATCAATGAATTGGCTCTTCAGTGTTTGAACTCTCAGTAATGATTAAATCACACTGAACTGAGCTAAACTGAACTGAACTGAACTTAAAAACTAAAACCTGAACCACACTGTTCCAGTTACTGAACCGCACGGTTCCAGTTACTATGACCATTTATGTGAAGCTGCTTTGACACAATCTACATTGTAAAAGCACTATACAAATAAAGCTGAATTGAATTGAATTGAATGATCAAAAGTGTTTTTTAAATCATTCCTACATTGATCATTTTTTTTCAATGGTAACTTGGTAAACTTCATGATGCCGAATGCGAAGAAAAGGATTCCTTATTCATAAAAGTACATGTCTTTTATGTCTCCTATACATTATTAGTATGTCCTTTCTTAAATTGAGCATTATTATTTTTTTATTCTTTGCAATGATGACCGTCGTTCATTTTTATAGGAACAGCTTTGCTTTATTTCGACATTACACTGAATGAGGATACATTTCGCTTGTATTTTAAAAGTGTTTTTTCCCACTAAAGTAGTCAAAATACTACACACTATTTATGACGTATGTAAAACAGCATTTTACATATGATGTTAGTTGGCAACAGCGCAACTTACTGGTGTAAATAAAATTGGCATTAGCTATATATGAACTAGAGACAAAACTTTACAACCACACTGATCATGTCAAAATAAAATAAAGAAATAACTGAAAGAGTAACAAATAAAAGCTAAATTCTGTCATTGGAGCACTAAAATCTGTTATTAATCTGTTAATTAAATTTATGAGACGTAGGGTTGCCAAATCTTTCACTAATCTGTATTAACAATCAAGCTAAGGATAAACTGTAATTAAAAAAAAAAAAAAAAAAAAAAATATATATATATATATATATATATATATATATATATATATATATAATCATTATTATTATTATTATGTTACTGAGTGCCATTACTGTGGTAGTTTAGTTTAGTTTACTTTACTTTACTTTACTTTACTTTACTTTACTTTACTTTCGCATACCTGGCAACCCTGATTACAGATTGCACGTAACCGCCCCCCGTCTAGTTTTAAATAGCTCGTAACCGATCATTCATTTTTTTCCTCTTCACTACTTGAAAATATACAAAATAAACTGGACTGAACATCAGAAGGTAAGTCTGATGAAACAGATTAATTAACTGTGCTGATTCCTGACTCATGTAATGCATAAATTTGTGTTTGAACTGTGTCCGTCACGTTTACCCCAGATAAGACATTGTTACCATAAACCAGAAAATAAGTAAAACAACTGTATTTTTATAAATATATGCACTATAATACAAGCTTATTAAGTTAGTTAGTGGTGTTTAAAGGACATCCACTGCAGGAGCATTGGATTAAAACAATTAGTAATGATTAAGGAACCAACTAACCAAACTAATGTTAATTATCAGGCCTGTAGCCAGCCTGGTGAAAAAGGGGGTTATTTTTTCTCGAAAGTACCTTTTAGCAGTTATTTACCTAATGTTTAATTTAAATAATGAGATCTAAGTTCTGCATTTAGTGGCATTTTAAGCACATGAACTGACTGTGATTTAACTATTACAGAAACAGATGTGACTGGCTTTATCATATCAAGATAATTATGTCTACATATCTACATCATACCTAGAAAGCTAGTACAATAAAAAAAAATCTCACTAATTTGCATGTATTTACATTTATATGACGCACATTTTATTGATTACAGTTATTTTATTTCACCAAAACTGCACATAATTTATTCTGTGAAAACAAATATTAAGCTTCATCAGTAGTTACGCCTCATTCACACGGGGCTTCAGCGTCAACGCTTGACTGAAGGCGTGTCTGAAGTTGGGGCTGAAGCGATCGTCATTGAAGCGTCAGCCAATGAAATTCAGTCAGCAATAGGCCGCCGCCTAGCTGGTGTATTTGCATACAGCAATCTGATTGGCTGACGCTTCCTTGAAAAGTTGAGCTGGTCCCAACTTCTGCAGCGAGCAACACCTGTGAAGCGGCGCCGACGGATCCACAATGCAGTTCGGCAACGCCTGACGTCACCCATTCAAAGTGAATAAAAAGCGTTGACGCTGACGCCCAGTGTGAATGGAGCATTAGAGCTATTCAGTTTGGCCAAACAGTTGTATTATTGCCTCTGACACAAACTGACACAAACGCTGCGCTAAGTGGAATGCGCGTGATGTATGTGCTCATTTTAAGTACTTGGATAACACAATAAATGTTATACAACCTATTTTTATTTAAGAGTAACATAATCCGAAATATCAGGGGCTTTTGACAATACATCAGGGGCTTAAGCCCCCAAAGCCCCTCGCAACGCCACTGGTTTAGACATGCTTTTAAAATATTTTCTATTATCAATTTTCCAAGCAAACAAAATTCTGTGAATTTTACAATTATTTATTATATTAAAGCTTTACAATCTCAAAAAACCTACGTAAAATTTAAAAACACGAGATCAAAGATGTCACAGTTGTTGGACGGGTTTATCTCTAATCCTACTGTAATAAAACACACCTGAATCTGCTAATGAAGGCCTTCAAAACCGTATGCTAACATGACAACAGTGTGGATATACCGATGTGGATACAGCATATTAATACTGGTTCTTATCGATAAAGTTTTCAACATTACTCTCTATAAGTTGATGCAAGGATATGTTGAACATGTCATCTTTTAATTACTGTTCAGCTTTAGCACAGTTTACAAACAGCTGCATGCTAACATAAGGATGGAGAAATAAATCCTGTTCCTCACTTGAGTTGGATGCGTGTTTTTGTTAGTAAATGTTTTCTTGTATAACGTTGCCACCTTTATTCATGCTACACACTGCAAAAATTGTGTAGCGTTTGTCTTATTTTAAGTCCAAAAATATCCTAAAATTAATAACTCGAAGCATTTTCTAGACAAGCAAGAAGTATTCAGATATATGTCAGAAATAAGCAAAATAATAAAGTGAGTAAATCAACGTATTTCAAAGTGAAAACTAGATTATTTATCTTACTCCATTGTTAGATTATTTTGCATGTTTTAAGAAAAAACTCACTTTTGACTCACTATTTCTAAAAACAAGACAACATTTTTTGCTTCTTGAAATAAAATGCTAGAAAATGCTTCTTGATTTAAGAATATTATTAGATATTTGGACTAGAAACAAGACAAAAACTCAAGCTTTTTTTTGCAGTATACTGCATTCATGTTGCATTCTCAGACATTATTTAGAGTTGTAAAATAATAAGCAGCAAGTTTTAGTTTGTAATTAACAGCAAAGTATTCAAAGACAAAGCAGTGCAATTATTGGTACCGTTTATCCTGAAGCTTATTGGTAGTCTATTGACCCAATTACATACTGGTCCAAAAATACACCAGTTCTCTGTATCCCAACAACAGTGATATACAAATTTTCCTTTAATGGTTTTTGTAAACAGTTGATGTTGTCGAATTGATTCCAGACGTGTGTTGAGGCTGAAGGTAAACTGCTGCATTCTGTCCTCCAGCTCGGTTTTATGCCTCAAATTCCATGATAACAGCTTTCATTTTCAGAGTTTGTGGTTCCGGGGAAACATCAGCTGCTGGATCGTTCACACTGCTGAGGTCAACACATGAGGAAAACTTTAATGTAGACCATATTATACAAATAACACAAAGAATATGTCATAAGATAAAAAACAAATACACTATAGGAAAACTCACATTATACGGTCAGTTTGGACACACTCTGACAAATGAAGAGAGAAAAGCATCAAAATTAACCGTGAAAACACTCTTAAAACTGACAAATTCTAAACATATGGAAATTAATAAACAAATAGGATCTAAACAGAAACATTTAACCAAAAAGAATATGACAAAATCTAATAAAAAATGTTAAAACCAAACACAATTAAGAACAACAGAACTAAAATAATAGGGTAACACTTTACAATAAGGTTCATTAGTTAATGCATTAACTAACATGAATTAATAATGTACAGCATTGATTAATCATAATTGAACATTTACTAATGCATTATTAACATCCAAGTCAATGCTTGTTAACATTAGTTAATCCACCATGAGTTAACATGAACTAACAATGAACTACTGTATTTTCATTAACTAACATTGTCTAACATGAACAAATACAGTAGTAAATGTATTGTTCATTGTTTGTTCATGTTAGTAAATGCATTAATTAACATTAACTAATGAACCTTATTGTAACATGTGACCAATAATATTTTAATATCATAAATTCTAACTGAATTTTAAAAATGTGGCCTTGTCAACAAACAGCACTGACGTTAGTAACTGGAAATAAACTAAGCTAAAACAGAAATAAACATAAAAAACTAAACTAATTAAAAATCCATTTCTAAATGGCTAAAAACAACAACAATCGTAATTGTTTGATAGTGGCTAATTAATATAATTAGGACAACCTCATTCATACATTTTAGTACAATCTGCTCTTCCCACAGTGAGGGGTTGGTTTAGGTTTATCCCTGCAGGCACAGGACATCAACATGACGTCATATTGATGTTGTACCCTAACGTACCCCAACGTCATGGAGACGTTAGATTTTGTTTGGAAATGAAAATAGGGTTGACATCACAACTCAACGGCAGGCCAACGTCAATGTTCAATGTTCAACCTAAAATCAACCACATATCAACGTCTTATCATGTTACGTTGTATGGACGCTACCACTGTGACGTCTATCAGATGTAGGATTTTGGTCATTTTCCAACACAACCTAAAATCAACCAAAAATCAACGTAATTTGATGTCGTTATTGGACGTCAAAATAACATTGTCCTTAGACGCTGACTAGACGTTGAATTTTGGTCACCTGACGTCATGATCTAAATCTAACCTAATAATAACGTCTTATGTTGTGTGCCTGCTGGGATACTTTAAAAACTCCACTTTTTCATACGAATAAATCATATCAATTTATACAAATTAGACACTTTTCTGACAATACGTAAAATATTAACGTTTTCTTGTGAGTTTGGGCTGAAAAACAAGTGTATTCGATTAAAAATATAAGCATATTAGATTAAAAAAAATTAAATAAAGAAAACTGAAATTGAAAAAACTGAAAACTAAATAGTATAAGTGTGAACTGACGATTGCTGTGCTGTTTGCAGGTGTGGTTTTTGCGCTCGATGTTCCAGAACATAAAGATTGATCCTCCGACGATCACCATCGACAGAAAACCACAGAAGACTAATGCGATGACCTCCATCGACGGCAATGCAGGATCTGTAAAGAACATACAGAAGCACCATCAGCTGGTGTGTATGGATGTTCCCCAGTGATGGGTTGCAGCTGGAAGGGCACCTGCTGCGTAAAACATATGCTGGATAAGTTGGCGGTTCATCCCGCTGTGGCGACCCCAGATTAATAAAAGGACTAGGCCGAAAAGAAAATGAACGAATGAATGTAAATCGCTCACCTGTCCTCAGAACGAAGACTTCTGCACTCTCCAGCCAGACGGAGCTCTCGTTGAAACTGTCCCGTACACAGCATCGATAATAGCCAGAGTTGATATCTGTGAGGATTAAGATCTGTCCGCGATCACTGACAGCGTGAGCGTCGCCCCCTGCTGGAAGGGAGGAATGGTTCACAGACCAGGAGAACTGCGGGAACGTTCCTCTTTCTGGGACGCATTTGAGAAGAGCAGCTGCTGTCATCGCATTGACGTCATGGAGGTACGTCACCATCACATGCACAGCGCCACCTACAGGAACTGACACACATGGGTTAACAGAGAGATTTTAGATACTAGTATTAAGGTTTTCAGTTTATTAGCGTCAGTGCATCAGTGTACCCCAGGAGATTGTTCTAAAATTAACAATAGGCGAAATCCGTTTAGTAGTCCGCTTTTTTTTTACAATTATTACAGATGTTTTAAGGCTGTAAACCCCCTCACTACACACTTTATAGACTTTTCTCAGACAGGCATTAACATTCACACACTGTTTAAACACTCTCAAATTCAAATCTTAGCATTACAGAATGAAACCAAAACATAAAACCATTTGATCTTCGCTTATTTATTCTGTAATGGCTCCCAACGGCAGCGTAACTTCTACCTTCCTTTTGCATGTCCAGAAGTTCAGCTTTTTGTGCGATGGTTAGCAAGTCAAGTCAAGTTGAGCTTTATTGTCATTCCGCTACATGTGTGGACATACAGAGGAACCAAATGTCATGTCTTACAGGGCAGCATAAAATAATCATAAATAAAAACACAACACCGGACATAAGAGCTATTTCAAAAAACCTATTTATAACTAACATATTCTATACTTAACTATACACATAAGACAGGCTATACAAGTATATATTCCTCTGCCTTTTGGGTGCTACTGCAGGTGACTTTGTCAGTGCAGAAAGTTTCGTCGACAGTTTCGAAGAAAGCTTGCAAACATACAGTCCAACACTTCAGAGTCACACTGTTAGCGATTAAATTGATCAATTGGTACCGGGCCACAAAAGAGATCATAAATTATTTCTGTAGAAAATATTCCCACCGCGACTTGGATTCTTCCACTCACCCCCACCATCTTAGTTAAATGGACTATGTCAAAATCCACCACGAAGCGGGAAGAATGATCGCTAGAATATAGCGCAGTGGTGGTTGTTTACAGTTTAAAGCTATAAAACAGGTAATATAGAGTCCAAATCAGCAGAGCATTTAAGGATTGTGCATATAACGTTATGTGTGCGTGAATCGCTAAGTAACCCAAAATCATTGCAATATGTATCTGTATGGAGTTTCACATAATCATACTCATTAGGGCTGTAACATGCCAATGCATACATGTAATTGGGCTATACGGTTGTATTATTGTTAATATGTTCGTCAGTTGAAATGTTTGGCACAGATGTTTTGTATTTGATGCCTATAAACCTTGATTGAAACCTAATCAGACCGCGATAGTGTGACTAGCGCATGCGCACTGAGTTGTTCATGATTAACCTGGATGCACGTGAAGAACCAAACCCCCCCAGCCCACACCGGTCCGTTGTAAAATTGAAAAAACGTTGACCGGTCCGCGGTGATAACAAGGTTGGGGACTACTGCTGTAGTGTACAGATGTAACCCCGCCAGTCCTACGCCACCCAACCCGCTCCAAGCTGGTATCGAACCGGCAACCTTCTGCATGGGAGTCGGTTGCTCTGACAAGGAGGCTAAAAATCATGGCCTCTAGCATTTGTCGTTAGAGCACCTTTAGAGGTCAGAGGAGTGAGGTTTACCTGCACAGCACCTATTACACAGACACGGCACAGACATTGACATGGGTCTACAGCCAATCAAGATGCAGAACACAGGCGCTGCAGAAAAAAAAGCATGTCAAATTGCACAAAACAATTGCAAAAGGGGAACTGCGTTATAGCGAGGGATCACTTATTCCTATTTCAGTTATTTGGCAAGGCAACATTTTTCATTTTAATTAGCATTTAGCATTTAATTTAGCATTAGCATGATTTTTAGCATTTAGATTTTATTTTAGTTTATTGATTTAGCAATACTAAATTATTTTACATTTGTAAATGTTACTATTAACATTTCATTATTTTATTTAGAACTTGATGATCTTTATTATTTTAAAGACTTAACCAAGACAGTTAGCGTGATGAGTTTGATGAGCTGTATGAGACGGGTTCATCCGCATGTCTAGCAGGTATATCAATAAATATACTGATGTGCAGATCATGCTTCTGGCTGGTCGTGTATCCTATCTTTACCGCTTCAGTGGTGTTGCTCGCTGCAGAAGTTGGGAAATTTCTAAACTTTTCAAGTGCCAACAGAAGCGTCAGCCAATCAGATTGCTTTATGCAAATACCCCAGCTCATACTGTAGCTGATTGTGGACTACATTCATTGGCTGACGCTGCTATGACGCTCACGTCAGGCTGAACTTCAGACACGCCCTCTGTCAAGTGTTGATGCTAGTAATGTGAGCTGGAAATGAACGTTTGTGAAATGTTCAGGACTGATTGGTACTAAACTCGATACTTAGTGTGCACTAGGCTTTAGTATCTCTGCGCTCACCCACGTGTAAGTGCACAGGGTCCGACAGCAGCATCCGGGTGTCTGTTTGAGCTCTACACCGAGCGGAACCCAGATCTTGCCCCATAAGGATTGGCACAGAGAAGCTGGAGCTCAGAGCATCCACATGTTTCTGCTCCAGCTGCCGTCCGTCCAGCAGGAGAGTAAAGAGCAGCGGCGGAGAGCCAGACGCCACAGCACAGCTGATGTTGGCCTGCAGGGCGGCGCCGTCCCACCACACCCACAGAGACGCAGACAGCTGAGAGATGTGCTCTGAAAAACACAACGTCAGCACTGAAACATAAACACACCTGCTGTTTAACCTGTGTGTGTTGTTCAGATTGACTTCCCCTTGGTGATGTTGGGGCTGTTTTTGCTCCATTGACCTCCATTATAATCACATTTATTGATTGTAAAGCCATGACATCATGCATTCTTGATTGTTGCTGGCTTTTCCTGATGGAAAGAGGTAAAATGTGTAATTTTTACAGTTTGCAATCAATAAATGTGATTATAATGGAAGTCAAAAGGGGTCGAAAACAGCGCCAACATCAGCAAAGGAGAGTCAATCAAAGTGTACTGTTGAGTTTTTGAACATTTTCAAAGCAACTTCCCAAAATATGTGTCAAAATAAGAGTTGTCCATTAAAATCATCCTATTTGCTGAAACACACAGAAAGTCATGGCCAAATTAAGACTCAAAATCAACCCACGTGGATGAAAACGACCCAACAGCACACATGGGTTAAAGCTCTTCTACAATAAAATTAGTTTAAAAGCAAATGTCGTACTCTTGACGATGACCTGTATGTTGGGGCTGCTGGAGAATCTCGGGTTGACCGTCACCTGGTTTTCAGCCATGCAGGAGTATATCCCAGCATGCCGTTCACCTGCGCTGTCCACCGTGAGTGTGTCTGCATTGATGCGGTAGAGTCCTGAAGACGGATTCACCTGCTGCTGATTATGAAACCAGCTGAAGGACAGATGTGTTCCCTTCCGGACCTCACAGCGCAGAACCAGCTTCTGTCCTTCATACAGCAGCGGCGGGTGTGGGTCTGCAGATACACGAGCGCCCAACACTGGAACTGACACCACAACACTGTTCACACACAAACTAATACACGCTGTGCTGAAATTGGACTTTTAAAGCATGCATAGTTTTGATTTTACTTGTACATTAATAATGCGCACTATTAAAATAAAGACTGTCAGTATTAGTGTACTCACTCACTGTCTGGAAGGGGATCGTGTTGCTGCTCAGTCCTCCGTTGGTCACCCTGCAGGAGTATTCGCCCTCTGACCCCTCGGTGACCTGGAGGTCAAAGGTCACGTTGACGTTGTGCTCTGTTGCAATGAGACCTTCAGTGTCCTTCCAGAGTTCAAAGGTTAAAGGTGAAAGCCAGTCTGGAACTTTGCATTCGAACTGGACTTGAGACCCTCGATAAGCAAGACGGGGTCCAAAGAGAACCGGTTTCAGACGCAAACCAGCTGTAGAGCACAAACACACTTCAAAACCACACACTGATCAGTATTAAACACTCATGCAGCTTTTGAGTATGTCTTATTACTTTATTTTACGGTGTCATTATTACTCGTTTCATGTGTCAGAGAGTATTAGCGGATTATATGTAATCTAGATAACATAATAGGTTTACAAAAAATCAAGTACATGTAATTAAACTACTTTTAGAAATACTCGTAATCAGACTACTGTTACTTTTTATCAGTCACATGATTGCTTATTTACACAATGGCAATAAGTTGTTCATAATTCTTATATACATTTGTGATTTTCTCATTTACATTGTTGCTGTTATCTGATGTTTTTAAAATGAAATATTTGAATATTTGCTGTGAATTTAATGTTATTCAATATTGTTTTTTGTAATCTTGTTGTTTTTTTAAATGCACCTAATATGAAGTGATGTTTTAAACTCATCAGCTGTGCTTTAGTGTTATTCAGTGTTACTCTAAGCGAACACTAACAGAGAACTATTGTAAAGCATTGACTGTCCATCATTGCACTTTAAACAGATGATGTTGAGGCTCTTGATGATGATGAAGAATGAAGGTATTTTTACTTTCTATTTGTCAAAATATCACAAGATTATCTTGTTTCAATATATGTGACGGCAGATAAGGGTAAGCACAAAAGTAATTTAAAAGTAATCTACAAAAGAGCACAAAAGTAATGTAAATGAAATCCAAAAATAATGTACAAAAGAGCACAAAAATAATCTAAATGTAATCAATAAGTAATGTACAAAAGAGCACAAAAATAATTAACTGTAATCCAAAGCTAATGTACAAAAGAGCACCAAAGTAATGTAAATGTAATCAGAAGGTAATCTACAAAACAGCACAAAAGTAATCTAAATGTAATCAATAAGTAATCTACAAAGACCACAAAAGTAATGTAAATGTAATCCAAAAGTAATGTATAATAGAGCACCAAAGTAATCTAAATATAATTTATAAGTAATCTACAAAAGAGCACAAAAGTAATGTAAATGTAATCCAAAGGTAATTTACAAAAGAGCACAAAAGTCATCTAAATGTAATCCAAAGGTAATGTATGAAAGAGCACAAAATTAATCTAAATGTAATCCAAAGTAATCTACAAGAGCTAAGAAGTAATCTAAATGTAATCAATAAGTAATCTACAAAGAGCACAAAAGTAATCTAAATGTAGTCTAAAAGTAGTGTACAAAAGAGGACAAAAGTAATGTAAAAGTAATCAATAAGTATTCTTCAAAAGTAATCAAAACGTAATCTAGAAGTAATCTACGAAAGAGCACAAAATTAATCTAAATGTAATCCAAAATAATTATCTACAAAAGTAATCGAAATGCAATCAATAAGTTCTCTACAAAAGAGCACAAAGGTAATCTAAACGTAATCAAAGTAATCTACAAAAGAGCTCAAAGGTAATTTAAACAGAATCAAAAAGTAATCTACGAAAAGCACAAAAGTTTTCTAAAAGTAATCTACAAAGAGCACAAAAGAAATGTAAATGTTATCAATAGGTTCTCTACAAAAGAGAACAAAAGTAATCTAAATGTAATCCAAAAGTAATCTACAAGAGCTCAAAAGTAATTTAAATGTAATCCAAACATGATCTACAAAAGTAATTTAAATGTATTTTAAAATTATTCTACAAAAGTAATCCAAATGTAATCTAAACGTAATCTACAAAAGAGCACAAAAATAACTTGCACTACCATAAATGAGTAATTTAAGAAGTTAATATCGACTGCACATTCTGCCATATAATTTGTAATCAGTAACTGATTAATATTCATATATAATCCAGCCAGATCTGCATGTACCTACTGTAGAATAACAAAAAATCTTGCATAATTACTTGCAAATTACTTTAAACAACCATCATCAACCCTCGCCATATACATGTAGTATTTAATATTACTTAGTACTTAATTATATGCATTAGTTACTCTATAAACAAGTACAATGCAAAATAACATGTGAACAAACTTTATGAAAAAAACAGCAGTCAAATGCAATAAACAACAAGAAAATGTTTGTAAAATAATAAAAAGACATTTAAACGAGCGTTCAGCACAAGCTTAGTGAAATCAAGAAATAATAGGAGTACCGATTTTGGCCACAGGTCCCAATGAAACTGCGACACAAAGGAGAATGCAGTGCATAAATACAGTGAGGTTTAAACTTTGTGAATATTTAGCGGATTATCTTCTGTAGTGAATGTTTCTTCAACTCACCGCCAAGTGACATGAAGAGAAAACACAGGCTTCGGCTCATCATACACTCACATACTGACATTGTGTGTGTGTGAGTAAAAAAGAGAGAGAGTGTGTGTGTTTGTATTTGTGTGTATGTGTGTGTATATGTTTGTGTGTGTGATATCAGCGAGCCGCAGGTCTTTCTCATCTTGTGTTCATCAGAGATAATGATGGAGCTTCACGTAAGGAGTCATTTTTACATAATTGTACACAAAAACCGCACAAAACATGTTCATTATTAGAAATAAACATCGACTGAAGTCAAATAAAATGTTTTAAAATTTCACATATTTTAAGGTTTACTACTAAAGTTACACTATTTTTCATTATAACATTATTAAAATCTAATTAAATGTAATTCAAAAAGGCTATTATGAAATAAATTATACTGAAAAACACAACACACATGCACTTACACATAAATGCTCAAAGCAGAACAGAATTATTACATTTAATTTTACAAACAAACACATACAATATACACACATTTAAATATTTAAGATTAGAAAAAGTGACACAAATATCAAAATATTTTTTTTTAATTAAAATTATTATTAAATAAATGAAACTGAAATAAGCCTTGCACTTTATTGAAAAATACACAAATGCACAAAATGAAGCATAAGGAAATTATTGCATGTGGATAATACTGTCAATGAGTTATAAAAATATAATAAATACGACACTAATTTAAAATATAAAATGTTTCAAACATCACAGACACACATGCTTTACAGTACTGTTGATATTTCACACCAAGGATGAGGAATATAACAACAAAAAAAGGATTCTTAAAATAAAATTAGTAAAAATTAATATAATAACATCAGGGAAACTTATATTAAACAGTCCCAGAAGTAAATTGTTTTACTCCTAAATCATTAAAGATGGACTTATTGTGAGCTCTGACGTTCTCCGTCAGTTGTATTTGGCTTCGGTTGAGCCATTTGTTCCCATTTATTTCACTCACTTTTACTGATAATCATGTTTAACAACAGATTGTATGCAAAAAAAAACTGCATTACCCATGATGCAGTGCAGAAATTTCCACCAATCAAAGTTAGAGTTGCAAAGTGCACAAACAAGCTCCACCCACACCCATAAAATACTGCAAATGATGTAATCAAGAGAGCACAGGCTAATGCATATCATTAACATACTGACAGCCAATCAGAATCCACATCTGCTTTAGAAAGCTCAAGCATTTAAAGCAACAGAACACAAAACAGCAGGGTTATAATAAACCATCTATTATAGACCGTTTCAATGAACATCTCCTGCTCATTATTAAACTATTTCATATCTGTAACAGGAGGCAAGTCAATCATAACTTCATGTTCAAACAGCTTTCATAACATTATTCATGAATATGTGGCTCTGTTTGGATTCTCAGAAGCTCTAGAAATTAAAAATGTAAATCAGGAAATATATCAGGACCATTGGGTTTGTTTACATCCCTCAACATGCTCGATAGCCAGATCATTTCTGCTCAATAGTTTCAACAGTTTATCCTCATTCTATTTTTTATTATTTATTTATTTATTTTATTGAAGTTGCCGTCTGCTTTGGTTTTATGCTATTGTGTTTATTTTCCTGTTGTGATGTTAGCGTGGTCTCTGCCGGCGTCTCATGATGGTCGAGTGCTGCTTCACTAGGAAACGTTTATCAGAGCTGCACTGTAGACAAAATGCAGAAGAGCAGACGTTATTATTAACATCAGAGCATTTCCTACAAGAGTTTTGAGTTTCACAATAATTAATCTTTCAAACCAGCTCAACAAAGGTCAACATTACATATGTATTTATAAACATTCATTTCTACACATTCTAGTAGCTCATTTCTTTTTATTTTTTTTATTAGAATATGCAAGTATAGTAACTTATTTCGGCGACGCAGTGGCGCAGTAGGTAGTGCTGTCACCTCACAGCAAGAGGTTCGAGCCTAGGCTGGGTCAGTTGGCATTTTTGTGTGGAGTTTGCATGTTCTCCCTGCGTTTGCATGTGTATGCTTCGGTTTCCCCCACAGTCCAAACACATGCAGTACAGGTGAATTGGGTAGGCTAAATTGTCTGTAGTGTATGAGTGTGAATGAGTGTGTATGGATGTTTCCCAGAGATGGGTTGCGGCTGGAAGGGCATCCGCTACCGCTACGTAAAAACGTGCTGGATAAGTTGGTGGTTCATTCCGCTGTGGCAACCCCAGATAAATAAGGGACTAAGCTGACAAGAAAATAAATGAATAGCCCATCTGTTCACCATCATGACAGCACATAATATTAGACTAGATATTCTTCAAGACACTAGTGTTCAGCTTAAAGTGACATGTAAAGGCTTCACTAGGGTAATCAGGGTAAAGTTAGGGTAATTAAACAAGTCATTGTATAACAGTGGTTTGTTCTGGAGACAATCCAACACTAATATTGCTGAAGGGGTGAATAATATTGAGCTTAATTTGGCTTTAAAACTATTAAAAACTGCTTTTATTCTAGCTGAAATAAAACAAATCAGACTTTCTCCAGAAGAACAGATAATAGAGGAAATACTGTGAACAATTCCTGAATCTGTTCAACATCATTTGGGAAATATTTAAAAATGAAAACAACAGGAGGGCGAATTATGTTTTCAACTGTGTATATGTAACCCTGCTGGTCCTACACCACCCAACTCGCTCCTAGCTGGGATTGAACCGGCGACCTTCCGCGTGGGAGTTGGTTGCTCTAACAAGGAGGCTAAAAACCATGGCCTTAAGCGATTGTCGCTAGAGCACCTTTAGAGGTCAGAGAAGTGAGGTATACCTGCACAGAACTAACTAGCTGGTCTCTAAAGATGGCGAACAATATTGACAAAAAATATGAAAATAAAAAAAATATGACAAAAGATAAAAAAAATCTCCCATATCTATTTGTCTTTTTTCGTATGTGATTTAGCACAAAATAACATCTGTTATTAGAAAGAGAACCAATGTAAGTATATTGACTGTATTTAGATTATTGTTGTGCTCACCATCACCAGCATGTCCTTCAGCCTCTCGATGGTTTTACGGTTCGCTCGTCCTCGAGACACATATGACGTCAGAATGACACTGTAACAAATGTTGCATGTAAACAAATGTTAATCCTGTATTAATATTGTGGTTATTGACCTTATTCTGCAATGCTTAAGTGCACTTATTTTTGCAATTGTTTTAGAACTTCTGATTTAGTTTTCTATGGTAGAAATGAGTATAGGAATAGTAACCCTCAGTCAGAAAATCGTCAAATTACTTGCTCTACAAACAAGTGTGTTCATGACTATACAGACACAGCCGTATCAACCTGCAGCCCAAGAGCGCTCCCTCACTGAAGCTAAGCAGGGCTGAGCCTGGTCAGTGTCTGGATGGGAGACCACATAAACTAGGCTGCTGTGTGGCTGTGGTGTTAGTGTGGTCAGCAGGGGGCGCTCAACCTGTGGTCTGTGGGAGTCCTAATGCCCCAGTATAGTGAAGGGGACACTCTATTGTCAGTGAGCATTGTTTTTTGGATTAGATAAGGTCCTGACTCCCTGTGCTCATTAATAATCCCATGGCACTTCTTGTAAAGAGTAGGGTTGTGTCCCTGGCCAAATTCCCACCATCTGCTATATACAGTATATATACATATATATCTTTACATTTACATTTAGTCATTTAGCAGAGGCTTTTATCCAAAGCGACTTACAAATGAGGACAAGGAAGCAACTTACACAACTAAGAGCAACAATGAAGAAGTGCTGTAGGCAAGTTTCAGGTCTGTAAAGTCTAAGAAGGGAAGTATTAGTAGTATTAGTAATTTTTTTTTTTTTTTGTACAGTTAGTGTGATATTCAGAGAGGCAATTGCAGATGAGGAAGGGAAGTGGAGACTAAATAGTTGAGTTTTCAGTGGTTTCTTGAAGACAGTGAGTGACTCTGCCGTTCTGATGCAGTTAGGGAGTTAATTCCACCAACTGGGCAGATTGAGCGTGAGCGTGAGCGTGAGCGAAAGTGATTTCTTCCCTCTTTGGGATGGAAATTACGAGGCGACGTTCATTCACAGAACGCAAGTTTCTGCAGGACACATACATCTGCAGAAGTGAGAGCAGATAAGAAGGAGCAAAGCCAGAAGTCGCTTTGTAGGCAAACATCAGAGCTTTGAATTTGATGCGAGCAGCAACTGGCAGCCAGTGCAAACGGATGAGCAGCGGAGTGACATGTGCTCTTTTAGCTTCATTGAAGACCACTCGTGCTGCTGCGTTCTGAAGCAGTTGAAGAGGCTTGATAGAGTTAGCTGGAAGCCCGGCTAGTAGAGAGTATAATATAATGTATAATAATATAATAATAGTCATTATATTAATAATAATTAATATAATTAATAGTAATTATTAATAGTAATTAATAATAATAATAATAATAGTATAATAAATGTATCAAAATGCGTGCGGTAGAGGGTTAATAATCAGCATTGTCAATCAACACTAGACTGTCTGATGTGGTTGTTTTATATTGTTGTTGTTCATTTGAGTATTGTGTTCAGTTTGACGTAGTATTTGTATTACTATGACATCTAGCAAAGGAACCACCAATGAAAACTAGTCTTTGGGGTAATTTGGGTCATCTTGAAGAGCATTGACTAATGTACACTGTCCCTTGTTGTGAAATAAACACACTTACACCTCCGCCAGAATGAGAGTGAAAGCGAAGGCTTCAGATGAGATGTAGCTGATGGTGCTCTTGGCCCAGTTGGGGAGCATCTCTTTACAATCATTCGTCACATCAAACACAGTTCTGGTACCACTAAATGGGCCGCAGCCGCCTGGATTAAACCTGAGGAGAGAAAAGTCCAGTCTGAAAGAAGACATGCTATTAACGCTCAAAATAGTCCAGCAGTCACTATAGTACCTGTTAATGTTGACCACTAGGGTGACCACAGACATGAACAGACCCAACAGTAGCGTGAAGTGGAAGAGCACAGAAGAGCTGGCGGTTCGGAACATTCTCTGAGCTGGAGCACAACACCGCATCACTGTGAACTGACCACCAGAAACAGCATATTACATTAGTGTGTGTGTGATTCAGATTCTGTCTCCATACTCCAGAGGTGTCCAAACTCGGTCCCGGAGGGTCGGTGTCCTGCATATTTTAGTTCCAACCACAATAAACACACCTGAAGCTGCTAATCAAGCTCTTATAGGTATACTAGAAACTTCCAGGCAAGTGTGTTAAAGCAAGTTGGAGCTAAACTATGCAGGACACCGGCCCTCCAGGACTGAGTTTGGACACCCCTGCCATAGACGGCTGCATTCTCACACACTGATGCCAACATTTGACCTTTTCCACACTGATAACCCTAATCCTGTTTTCAATATGTCGCTTATTTGATCTTATTTGAATTTAAAGCGACAGTCAACAAAATGCACAATTAGGATCAAAGCCTGAAGGTCAGTCTCAGAGAGCTGGAGGACATGATCTGTGTTATTCTCAGCTCAAACTCACACACACACACACACATTTTTACATCCTGTGTAGGAGCCGTATAAAAATGATTCAATTGTCAACAAAACAAACCACTATTGTCCAATAACCTGCCTAGTGAAGCCTTTAATTGTCACTTCAAGCTGAATACTAGTACCTTGCAAAATAGCTAGTTGAATATTGTGTGCTGTCATCATGGCAAAGACAAAAGAAAATAGTTTTAAATAATTTATTAATAGTATTAAGTTTAAAATGTGTTGGAAAAACAAATCTTGCTTCTTTGAAACATCATTAAAAATATATAAATTCTCCAGGAGAGCTTGTAATTGTGACTGTGTATGCAGATGTACTGAGATGGAGCAAACCTTCTTGATGTAGTAGAGGATCAGCAGTCTGAGGGTGCTGATGGCAGGCAGCAGCGGGCAGTAAAACACACCGACCCACATGACCGTCTGACTGTTGACCAGATCCAGCACATTCAAGGTGATCTCAAACTGATTATTGCCTAACATCTGCGCCAGCCTCGAGGAGGGGAACTTCTCCACCAGAAACCTACACAACAAAACACAGTCATCAGCTAATATGCATTCAGTCATTCATTCAGTCATTCTCTTTTGGCTTAGTCCATTTATTCATCAGGGGTCGCCACAGCGGTATTGACCTCCAACTATTCCAGCATATGTTTTACACTGCAGATACCCTTTCAGCTGCAACCCAGTACTGGGAAACACCCATACACAGTCATTCACACACTTATACACTACGACCAATTTAGTTGATCAATTCCCCTATAGAGTATGTGTTTGAACTTTAGGGAAAACCGGAAGAAACCCACGCCAATACGGGGAGAACATGCAAACTCCACACAGACCCAACCGAGACTCAAACCAGTAACCTTTTTGCTGTGAGGCCACAGTGCTAACTACTGAGCTACCGTGTCCCCCCTCAGCTATTATTTCTATTATTATTATTATTATTATTATTATTATTAAAGCAGAGTCATTTGATGTGGGGTGAGTGGGTTGAGCTAACACTGATCATTACTGACTGATAGGTGTTTGTTTCAACTGACAGGTGTTTCTAAGATGACTGCTGGGTGAATTTACTTGCCTTTAAGCGACTTTGATTATTATTATTATTCAATATTCAAGAAGGAATTGGCAAAGGAATTCAGTACAGTAACTCACGTTCTCGGGTAGGCCACACAAAACGCACTGAAGAAACCTTCCAGGAGGTTAAATATGGTGAGTTTGTACATCTCCTTCCCAAACTCGTTCTCTTCGCACTGATAAACACACAAACAAGAAGAGGACGCTGAAAGATCTCGTCAGCACAGATTATTTTAGCACATTGTTGTATAGAAATAACTATTATTTTATTGAACTGATGATGTGTCCTTCAGTTTTTTACCAGGATAGTCCTGTTATGTTGCGAGGGCTTCGAGTTATTTTCTTTCTTGCCAAAACGGCAGAGCTAAAAGCAAATACAAACATAAGAAAAACAAAAAGGAGGCATTACGATAGTAATGTAACCTACATCCTGAATATTTGGCCTCATGTGAACCAACCTGGTAATCTTTATCAGCACAAATGAAGAAGAACAGATAGATGCTCAAAGACGCCAACTTGAGGAAAATACTCCTGTGTATGGAGTCAGTAAACATTAATTAAACACCACAGCAACATACTGCACTGTACTGTATAACACAGCGGAGTCAAAGAGCTGTCTGACCTGATGAGAGTGAGGTTGAGCTGTATCGTCAGTGAATAATCCTCAAACTCTGAGATCTTAGTAAAGATGCGCGGTAAAGCGATGTTTATCAAAGTCATGGTGATCGGAGGTAAATACTTCAACATCACACACTCAGTCGATTCATCAGTGCACTGAAGAAGAAAACAGAGAGAGAGAATGACGGCTGGACATTACCCATTCAACAAATATGATTATATACACTATTTATTAAAGCTACACTCTGCAGCCTAATATTTATACATATTTATAGCATGTGTTTGCCGAATGCTTGATTCTGATTGGCTGATGAGCATTCTAAGATGTTTGGTTATTAAAGACACAGCTAAAGTAGTTCCGGCAGGTTTAGAGCGGCTCCATAAGATGTGGAGGACACTAGTGCTGCACACAGGAGACGCTTGAGGAGGACACACACCTGACTAACACACTCTCAGATCTCAATTTAGCAGGTGTGGACCAAAACACTGTAAATCACGTGTAGTTTTATGCTGAATGTTGCATGGTGTAGCTTTAATCGTGTTCATTTATATCATGTATGTGTACACTTTGTTGCAGGTGGATGGCGTAATAAATCAGCATGAATGAACCAGTCAGAAGACACAAGACAGCCAGGTTCAGAAGGATCCGGAAGAGGACGAGCCGAACCCACTGTGTGAGCGTTCGCTGCTTGACCCGTGCATGAAACGCCTGCTCTTCTAGATCCATCTGGAGAAGAGGTCAGAGGTCAGCACATTCATTCAGTCAGCCAGTTAAATACTTTAGATGTAGTAATCCATCTGTTGTGGTGATTGTATTGTTTGCCATGGAGATAAAACTATAATATTTAAATAATATAAACAAATGAGCCAATACTGTAGTTTTCTACATCTATAGGGTATATCATACTGCAATACAACACTGTTTACTGTGGTAAAAACTAAAGTATACTACAGTATTCATTACAGCATGTCAGGTCATACTGCAGTATTAAAAGCACTACAGTTCATTAAAAGAATGTTTCAGTTCACAATCGTCATGAATAGATTTGTAAATACTGTGAGTTACTATAACACTTCAGGTCGCTGTTCACCTTGAGCTCGTTTCTGGTGAAGTTCTGTTTCAGTGACGCTGCTTGAGGGCTTTGAATGCTGAAATCCCAGCCAGAGAAAACCTTATAGCTCAGATTAGAGCTGAAGTGTTTGCCAGTGATCCACGAGTGTTTGTAGCCCACCACCGTCCTGAAAGAGAGAGTTCACACTGACGACAGTGCTTGAGGATGCTGAAGGGTGATGGGCAAAATATAGATAGGAGAGAAAACGGCAATACCAACATTACATTTGTCCCTAAAACATCACATTCCCTGCCAAAACCTTTGCGTTATAGTGAACTGCATTTGAGGATGTTTCCAGAACAAAACTTTTGTGTTCCCTTAAAGGGACAGATCACCAAAAATGTCAATTCTGTTCTTCATTTAAACATAAAAGAAGATGAACTGAAGAAATAACAGCCCTTGACTTCCATAGTATGTCTGTACTATTGATGTCAATGGCTGCTTTTTCCAACATTCTTCGGAATATCTTCATTTGGGTTTAATAGAAGAAAGACACTCATAAAGGTGTAAAACCTACAACAAAAAGTATGAGTAAATGATGAGGATATGTTCATTTTGGGTGAACTGTCCTTTTAAGATCATTAAACTGTGCATTTACTTGCAAAACTTTGGCATTCCCTCAAGACGATTGGTACTTCCTTGCAAAATGTTTGCATGCCGTAAGATGCTTTACACATTTTTTAAAGAGTTAGTTCCCCTAAAATTGAAAATCATTTGCATTCCCCATAGAAACTTGGCTTTTACTTACAAAACTCTTATTTTCTACTGGGAAACACGTTTGATTGCAGAGTTTTGCAAGTAAAAAACTCCAAAACAAGCTCTTTGAGAAACTTTGTTTACATTTAAATGAATAGATCACTTCATTAATTAGTTCTTTACTAGTTGCATTCTCAAATTGTTTGTGAGTGATTGCAGAGTTTCTTGTGGGAATGCAAAATATATTGCAGTAAATGCATTAAATTAAATTTTTTTCCACCGTTTTAATTTTTCCAGTACCATGTAACTCCCTATATGGACATCTGATAAATGGCCAAATACACTCACCGGCCACTTTATTAGGTACACCTGTCCAACTGCTCAATAACACTAATGTCTAATCAGCCAATCACATAGCAGCAACTCAATGAATTTAGGCATGTTGACATGGTCAAGAAAGGAGAAGAAAGGGGATTTAAGAGACTTTGAACGTGGCATGATTGTTCTGCCAGATAGGCTGCTCTGAGTATTTCAGAAACTGCTGATCTACTGGGATTAGGCCAGAGGTCAGAGGAGAATGGCCAGACTGGTTCCAGCTGATAGAAAGGCAACAGTAACTCAAATAAGCACTCGTTACAACCGAGCTCTGCAGAAGAGCATCTCTGAACACACAACACGTCCAACCTTGAGGCGGATGGGCTACAGCAGCAGAAGAGCACACCGGGTGCCGCTCCTGTCAGCTAAGAACAGGAAACTGAGGCTACAATTCACACAGACTCACCAAAACTGGACAATAGAAGATTGGAGAAACGTTGCTGCTCTGATGAGTCTCCATTTCTGCTCACACATTCGGATGCTCGGGTCAGAATTTGGCCTCAACAACATGAAAGCATGGATCATCCTGCCTTGTATCAGCGGTTCAGGCTGCTGGTGGTGGTGTAATGGTGTGGGGGAGATTTTCTTTGGCTCCATTAGTACCAATTGAGCATGGTGTCAACGCCGCCATCATCTCAGACTGGTTTCTTGAACATGACAATGAGTTCACTGTACTCAAATGGCCTTCACAGTCACCAGAGCTCAATCCAATAGAGCAGCTTTGGGATGTGGTGGAACGGGAGATTGGCATCATGGATGTGCAGCCGACAAATCTGCAGCAACTGTGTGATGCTATCATGACAATATGGAGCAAAATCTCTGAGGAATATTTCCAGCAGCTTGTTGAATCTCTGCCAGCAAGGATTAAGGCAGTTCTGAAGGCAAAACGGGTTCAACTCAGTACTAGTCAGGTGTACCTAATAAAGTGGCCGGTGAGTGTGTGAACGTGTGTATTAAATTATTGCTAATATATTTGAACACACATTATATATAATAGCAGCAATAATTGTAAAAATGTTAGATTTTGAAATGTATGTATATTTATAATATATTCAGTATATTTTTATTAATTTGAAATCCGAACATGAATTATGTGTATACGTTATATCCTATGTTGCCATATACATATTAGATTTCTATACTGGTTCATTATGTTAGCAGAAATGAAGCCTTTAACTAAATCTAATGACAGGGGTGTCAAACTCAATTCCTGGAGGGCCGAAGCTCTGCACAGTTTATTTCCAACCCTGCTCCAACACACTTACCTGTAGGTTTCAAACAAGCCTGAAGGACTCAATTAGTTTGATCAGGTGTGTTTAATTAGGGTTGGAACTAAACTGTGCAGAGCTTTTGGAACTGAGTTTGACACCTGTGACATAGTCTATAGTTATAGCGCCACTTAGTGGTCACGAGCAACAACTGCATGTTTTCTTGAATCAATAATTATCAGTGTATTATCAGAACAGTAGAGGATCTGACCTGCGCACCAGCATGATGATGCTGAGGAAGATGATGGAGACCATGCCGAGCAGAAAGAGGAGTGGAGTGTTTAAACAGGCACCATCGAGAGAGCCACGAGTGTAGAAACTGTGGAAGACTGCAGACTTTTCTAGAACACCCTAAAAACACACACACAGCAGAGGAGAAGAAGAAGAGCTGCAGAATGCTGGAGCTGAAAACTGAGGTCAGGATAACATCAGACGCTGACCCTGTTGGCATGCGTAAATCTGACGACCAAAATTGTGTATTTTAATTTACAGACTTTTATTTATATGCGCACAATTCTATATCCATTATCTCACAATTCTGACCTCTGTTGGCTAATTCAGGTTTTATACATTGCAAGTAGTAGGCGGTTATATCAATAATTTTTTATGCACAAATCTGAGTTTGAGTGAGTTTAAGTTTTTATCTTGAAAGTCTGTGTTTTTTATGTAATTTTAAGTTCACATCTCACACTTCTGGCCATAATTCTGCATGAATTAGTGTTTTAATATGAGCTATACTGTAAGATTGCACTTTGAAAAGTCTGAATCGTGAGATCAAAAGTCGCAGCTACTTTTATATGTATAAAAAGGTGAAAAGTAGCATCTATACAAATCAATGACATGATCAGAACTGCAACCTAACAAGTCACCAAAATCTGCAGATATAATGTAAAAGACACCTACTGATCCCACAAACATGTCTTTATACAGTGAGCTCCAGTCTGGATTCTGGGTTTCAGTGGACTCGCCTCTGTACACCAGTGTTGGCACCAGCACCGATCCACCAATGATCACACAGTACAGCAGGTTCAGACCCAGCAGGTACCGCAGAAACACAAAATACGCCTTCACTCCCACACCAAACTGACCTGAGGACAGATACACAGATAACCTGTCATCCAACCAGCATCAAAAGGTTTTCTTGTAATTCTGAGTTTACGTCTAAAAATAATATTTTAAGGTAATTCTATGTTTCTATTTCTGAAAAAAGTGTTTTTTTCATAATTATCAGTTTACGTCTAAAAGTAGTGTTTTTATGAAATTCTATGTTTGTAGTTCTGAAAAGTGTTTTTCTCGTAATTCTGAGTTTATGTCTAAAAGTAGTATTTTTACGAAATTCTTTGTTTTTCTCAAAATGTTTTTTTTGTAATACCGAGTTTCATCTAAAAAGTAGTATTCTTCGATAATTCTGAGTTTGAATCTCTCAAATGTATATTTTCCTTATAAAAAAGTGTTTTATACGTAATTCTGACGCCTAAAAGTAGCATTTTTACGTAATTCTTTTTGTATTTTTCAAAAAGGTTTTTTGTTATTCTTAGTTTACGTCTAAAAGTAATATTTTTGCATAATACTTTGGATTTCTCAAAAATGTTTTTTTTTCTCTCGAAATTCTGAGTTTACGCCTAAAAGTTGAATTTTTACGTAATTCTTTGTTTTTCTCAAAAAAAATTTTTTCTCGTATTTTTTCTGTAATTCAAAGTTTACGTCTAAAAAGTTGCATTTTTTGATAATTCTGAGTTTGATTCTCTCAAATGTATTTTTTTCCTCATAATTTTGAGCATTTTTACGTAATTATTTTTGTATTTTTTTAAAAGTTTTTTGTAATTCTGAGTTATGCCTAAAAGTAGTATTTTTACGTCATTCTTTGTATTTTTAAAAAAAAAATTATTGTGTTTTTTTTCTGTAATTAAAAATTTACGACTAAAAAGTAGTATTTTTCGAGAATTCTTAGTTTGAATCTCTCAAATGTGTTTTTTTTATTCTGAGTTTACGTCTAAAAGTAGCATTTTTACGTAATTCTATGTATGTATTTCTCAAAAATGTTTATTTTCTCGTATTTTTTCCTGTAATTCGGAGTTCACCTCTAAAATATATTATTTTTCAATAATTCTGAGTTTGAATCTCTCAAATGTAATTTTTTTAGAAATTCTGAGTTTGTCTAAAAAGTAGTATTTTTCGATAATTCTGAGTTTGAATCTTTCTAATACATTTTTTTCTCTCGTAATTTTGAGTTTACACCTAGAAGTAGCATTTTTATGTAATTCTATGTTTGGATTCTCAAAATCAATTTCACATCTCAAAATAAGTATTTTTCGATAATTCTTAGTTTGTATCTCCAAATATTTTTTTTCTCGGAATTCTGAAATTACGTCTCAAAAGTTTTTTTGTTTGTAATTATGAGTTTACATTTCAAAAATATATATTTTCGTAATTCTGAATTTACGTCTCATACTTAGTTTTTATCAACACTTACAAGGTGCGTCACAAATCGCATGCTTAAGTACTATTCTACACCATAGTGTAGTATAAACACAAATAGTATAGTTGCGTCTGGGAAACAGATTCAATTTCTGTTTAATCAAAACATGTTAGTGTTTTATTCGGTACAACACTAAACTACACTACACAGTTTGGGTGTATAAGTGCATAAGCATATAGTGTGTAATTTAAGACGCAGCTACAATCACCTTCAATTCTATGGATCATGTGTCTCCATGGCAACAGTCCTGACACGGCCCTGCCCACTTGCTCTTTTAAGCGACGCCTTGTGGTCTGCTGGCTCCGCCTCCACGCGTCCCAGGAGCCAATGCTGCGTTTCTGAAGGTGCTGCCGATCTCTGATTGGCACAAACAGATTTTGCATTAATTTTAGTTGTCCAGGATTTTAATTAAGATTTTAATGAGTTTTTTTTGTTATTTTAAACATGCAAAGTTATAATAATAAAATATAATTTGATTAAATTTCACTTTAGACTAAAAAAGACTAGATCATTCTTTAATGTGTGTGCATGTGTGCGTGTGTGCATGTGTGCGTTTGTGTGTGTGTGTGTGCGTGCGTGCATGCGTGTGTGTGTGTGTGTGTGTTTGTGTGCTCACCTGATGTCCCTCTTGTCCTGCAGGCAGACGGGCAGGTTTCTGAGCGGCACATTGGGGTTCCAGCAGATTCTGTCCAATCGCAGCCTCTCGTTCTGATCATGTGTGATGTCATCAGCGTGTGCTCGACGATGAGTCTGTGTGCTCGGCAACAAGCCGAAGATCTCCGTCTGATAATATTCACAGGAGTCGCTGGACAGATCCGAGCTGTAGCTCTCATCTGCACAAAAACAAAACAAAACACAAACATAGGTGAGAATAAACCCCTCTTGCTGAATTAAAGTTTACTTTACATATTAAATTACATTTAGTCAATGTCTAAAGCGACAAACAATTGAGGAGGCATTCAGTGATTCAACTAGAAGAGGCAATACACACAATAAATTAAACAAGATTTATTTCAACAATTTTTAATTTAAAAAAATCTGGCAACACTTTAAAATAATGGTGCATTGATTTATGTTGTACTTTCTAACATGAACAAACCTTTAGTGCTACATTTATTAGCAGTAAATTTATTACAGTATTTATTCATCTTTGTTAACGTTTATTTAAGTTAAATGTTAATGCTTCAGTGCATTAACTAATGTTTACAAGCACAACGTAAGTGTTACCAAAAATTTATTCATTCATTTTTCTTCGCCTTAGTTTCCTTATTCATCAGGGGTCGCTACAGCGGAATGAACCGGCAACTATTCCAGCATATGTTTTACGTAGTGGATGCGCTTCTAGCTGCAACTAGAAGCAGTAGCTGCAGTACTGGGAAACACCCATACACACTCATTCACACACACACACACACTACGGCCAGTGTAGTTGATCAGTTCCTCTATAGCGCATGTGTTTAAACTGTGGGGGAAACCGGAGCACCCGGAGGAAACCCACACCAACACGGGGAGAACATGCTGTGTATTTAACTTTTTGTACTAGAACTAAATATTTTTATTAAATTAATGTAAAAATAAATGATAAATAAAATAAATAAATAAATAAATTATAAATAAAAACTGAAATAAAATTGATATGTAATAAGATAAGATAATAAAATCACAAAACCAAATCACTAGTAATAAAGTATTTTTTGTTCTTCTACTAGAAATAAAGCTGAAATAAAATGAATATATAGTAAAATAAAATGTGCTATATGTTATATAATGAAATGTAACAATCTAAGTTAAACCAAAACTAAAGTTAAAATGAATACAGCAAATGAAAATCTAAAAATAAGAACAATTAAAACGACAACAGCGACTCATTCCAACATGTTCATATTTAATTTAATATTATTTTTGTTTGTTTTTTTATTTTTAAGATTATTTTATGTTGTTCATATAATATATAAATAATAGATATTTTTAAAGATTATATTTCCTTGCATAAAATAATAATCAGAATAATCCGTTTTAATGGTAATTTAAATATTACAAAAATGTAAAAAATAAAAATAAAAGAATATATAATAGTTTATCATTTAAAAAAAACAACAGCAATATTATTGTGAGAATCACCAGCGATCTAGTCTGTGCAGATCGCTAGAAAACATGCACTATCACCCGCAATCAATTCTACCACTGAAATAAACTACAAATCCCAGAAGTCTTTGCACTCACACACCAGCTCCTGGTTCCCCCTGATTACACACACACAGCTGGAAGCTCATGATGGACCAGCACTATAAAGACACCTCATTCACACACACACACACACACGCTCTTTGCTGAGTCTTGTCAACTGTAAGTGAGCAGCACAAAGTGTTTTCCTGGCGTTGTTGTGGTTTTTAATCTTCAGTTTGTTTTTCTATTTAAGTTTTTTTTCCCGCCTGTCCCGACCGTTCACCTGTACTCTGACTATGCGTTTTGGATTACCTGCATGCTCCTGACTGTCCCTGCTCTGACCTTTGCCTTCCTAAGTCATTCATTCATTTTCTTTTCAGCTTAGTCTCTTTATTAATCAGGGGTCGCCACAGCAGAATGAACCACCAACTAATCCAGCATATGTTTTACGCAGTGGATGCCCTTCCAGCTGCAACCCAGTACTGAGGAAACACCCATACACACTCATTCACACACTCATACACAACCGCTAATTTAGTTGATCAGTTTCCCTATAGCGCATGTGTTTGGACTGTGGGGGAAACCGGAGCACACGGAGGAAACCCACGCCAACACGGGGAGAACATGCAAACTCCACACAGAAACACCAACTGACCCAGACGAGACTCGAACTAGTGACCTTTTTGTTAAGCAATTTAATAAACTTTAAATATGATAGTGCGCACTGATGCACTCAGACACTAGAAATGAATTAAAGCACTGACTCCTAATGCAGTTTGGTTTTTATTGGGGTCTTTCCTGCAAAGATTCCTCCATCAAATGTTAAACCACCTCCACCTTTTGACAAAAATCCTCCTGAAGCACTGCTCATGTATTTAATTAATCATTAATGTTAATGGATCATATTTAACTTGATGAGATTACAAGAATAATGCAAATTTGTTTGTTTCATGCAGCCAAAATGTGATGATATTTATATCCAGGAAAAGCCCCCTGAGATATTAATGATGCGCTTAAAGAAGCAGCACAACAGGAAGAAGACAACTTTCTCTAGTAGTACATCTAAATGACCCATAAATCATTGAACCACAAGGAGAAATTATACAATATACAGCACATTAGTGTCAGTTATTAATGATGGAGACTCTCACAGTATCACACACACACACACTTTACCTGATAGAAGTCTCTGGAAAGTGATTGTCTTGTCTTCTCTCTCCATTATACGTCAATGTAGGCCTTCATATATTCACAAACACTCTCTCTTCATATATACAAACACACACACTCCACATATTCGCAAACACACACACTCTTCCTATAGTCACGAACACACATACACAGAAAGGCTTCAGTATATGACTTCTGTTCTCTTGGTCTGTTCTCTGTGTTTCACAAAGGAAGTCATGTGATCAGCAAGTGGGTGTCGCATCGCATCATCAGCCCAACTCTGACTTTCAGACGACTTATAATATCTGCACAATCAAGACATGAAGGTGTGTGTGTGTGTGTATTTGCGTGTGTGTGTGTGTGTGTATAGATCTTTAGGCTCTTATTTACACTTTCTGGTTTTCAGTTTAACATGCTCAACACACACACACACACACACACACACAATTAACAACAGATTCATGACTACATGCATATACACCACATAAAGTGCCTATGTTTCTGCTTAAAGGGGGCGGGATTATGCTAATGATTTATGATAAAATAGGCTGGGAATATGATAATGTTAAAGTTGGGTGGGGAATATGCTAATGATTTATGTTTAAATGGGCAGGAATATGCTAATGTTTCATGTTTAAGTGGGCAGGAATATGCTAATGTTTCATGTTTAAATGGGTGGGTAATATGCTAATGTTTAATGTTTAAATGGGTGGGTAATATGCTAATGTTTCATGTTTAAATGGGTGGGCAATATGCTAATGTTTCATGTTTAAATGGGTGGGGAATATGCTAATGTTTCATGTTTAAATGGGTGGGTAATATGCTAATGTTTCATGTTTAAATGGGTGGGTAATATGCTAATGTTTAATGTTTAAATGGGTGGGTAATATGCTAATGTTTCATGTTTAAATGGGTGGGCAATATGCTAATGTTTCATGTTTAAATGGGTGGGCAATATGCTAATGTTTCATGTTTAAATGGGCAGGAATATGCTAATGTTTCATGTTTAAGTGGGCAGGAATATGCTAATGTTTCATGTTTAAATGGGTGGGTAATATGCTAATGTTTAATGTTTAAATGGGTGGGTAATATGCTAATGTTTCATGTTTAAATGGTTGGGCAATATGCTAATGTTTCATGTTTAAATGGGTGGGCAATATGCTAATGTTTCATGTTTAAATGGGTGGGCAATATGCTAATGTTTCATGTTTAAATGGGCAGGAATATGCTAATGTTTCATGTTTAAGTGGGCAGGAATATGCTAATGTTTCATGTTTAAATGGGTGGGTAATATGCTAATGTTTAATGTTTAAATGGGTGGGTAATATGCTAATGTTTCATGTTTAAATGGGTGGGCAATATGCTAATGTTTCATGTTTAAATGGGTGGGAAATATGCTAATGTTTCATGTTTAAATGGGTGGGCAATATGCTAATGTTTCATGTTTAAATGGGTGGGTAATATGCTAATGTTTAATGTTTTAATGGGTGGGTAATATGCTAATGTTTCATGTTTAAATGGGTGGGCAATATGCTAATGTTTCATGTTTAAATGGGTGGGTAATATGCTAATGTTTCATGTTTAAATGGGTGGGCAATATGCTAATGTTTCATGTTTAAATGGGTGGGTAATATGCTAATGTTTCATGTTTAAATGAGTGGGCAATATGCTAATGTTTCATGTTTAAATGGGTGGGTAATATGCTAATGTTTCATGTTTAAATGGGCAGGAATATGCTAATGTTTCATGTCTAAATGGGTGGGCAATATGCTAATGTTTAATGTTTAAATGGGTGGGTTGTATGCTAATGTTTCATGTTTAAGTGGGCAGGAATATGCTAATGTTTCATGTTTAAATGGGTGGGTAATATGCTAATGTTTAATGTTTAAATGGGTGGGTAATATGCTAATGTTTCATGTTTAAATGGGTGGGTAATATGCTAATGTTTCATGTTTAAATGGGTGGGCAATATGCTAATGTTTCATGTTTAAATGGGTGGGTAATATGCTAATGTTTCATGTTTAAATGGTTGGGTTGTATGCTAATGTTTCATGTTTAAGTAGGCAGGAATATGCTAATGTTTCATGTTTAAGTTAGTCGTAGAATATGCTAATATTTAACATTTTCATGTTCAAGTGGGCGGGAATATGCTAATGTTTATGTTCAAGTGGGTGGATGGTATGCTAATTTTCATATTGAAGTGGGCAGGGAATATGCTAATGTTTGTTGTTTAAGTTAGGCGTAGAATATGCTAATGTTTAAAATTTTCATGTTCAAGTGGGCAGGGAATATGCTAATGTTTATGTTCAAGTGGGTGGATGGTATGCTAATTTTCATATTGAAGTGGGCAGGGAATATGCTAATGTTTGTTGTTTAAGTTAGGGTTAGAATATGCTAATGTTTAAAATTTTCATGTTCAAGTGAGCGGGAATATTCTAATGTTTCATGTTTTAAGCTGCGGTCACATTAGAGTTTGAGCATGCGATATTCTGTTGTACAGCGCTGCGAAAAGGGGTGGGATTAAATAAGCTTATTAGCCATTTTTAAAAGCAAGCGATTGCTCCATGTTTAAGTTGGGTATAGAATATGCTAATATTTAACATTTTCATGTTTAAGAGGGCAGGAATATGCTTATGATTCATGTTCAAGTGGGTGGGAAAATGATAATGTTTTATGTTCAAGTGGGTGGGGATTATGCTAATGTTTCATGTTCAAGTGGGCAGACACTTTGCTAATGTTTCATGTTTAAGTGGGGCGGAGAATATGCTAATATTTCATGTTAAAGTGGGTGGAAAATATGCAAATGTTTTGAGTAAAGTTCATGCATGATGCTAACTAATTGAGCTACAGAAATATGTAAAGTTTATACTGTTATGATTATCCATCACAGCAATATTGAGATAAGAAAATAAGTTAATGGATCCTGCATTTCTGTATCTGGATCCATATTCATGCAATTAGCAGAAGCTTTAATCCAAAGCTGATGTTTCAGACTGCTGGAGGCCACAGCTCTGCAGTTTATGACCGATCCTATTAAACACTCCTGATCCAGCTCATCCAGTCATTCAGGCATATTTTAAAGCTACAGGGTGTGTGTATTGAGGTAGAAATAAGCCCAGCAGGGCTGTTTGTCACCCCTGATCTGAAGCAAATTGCATTGTGCTAAAGGCATATTTCATTTCACATCAATGCATTCACTGGGAATCGAACCTCAAATCTTGGGCTTGTGTGATGTTGTATATTTTATTATTATCCTCTATCATGGGAACCCCACAGACTCCTTTTGCAGCTAAACTAATAATCTCAGAGCAGAGTGCTGCAGTGCTGCATTGTGCTGTGTTGTGGTGTTGTATTATGCTGTGTTGTGGTTGGTGTTTACAGGCATGCAGCTGTTAATGGAAAAGCATGACGTCATCACCAAAGAACCTCATGAAACAAATCATTCTCAAACCACCAGAGAGAAGCCCAGGGCTGTTTGCAGACTCACATCCTCTGTGTGTCAATCATGATTGACTTTTCCTTCAGTGAGGTCTGAAGACAGAAACTGAAGGACCGAGATGAGTGATCAGACCACAGGAGCATCACATCCTCTGAACTGAACTCCACAAACACTGACTGATCTCTGCTTATAGCTCATCTCATTCATTATACCTCCACTGTCTATAATCAGAGACTGATTAAATATCATGCTGAGTTTTAATCGAACTTTTCTCGGAGTAGTTTGAGTTCAGTCAACTTAACAATGAGTCGGCTCGTACCATTTTAAGTGAGCGCGGTAATCCATATATCTTAGTGTTATTTATTTATGTAACGTAATGATCAGTCTACGTAACACTCATTACATGCTTTGTCTGTTTATAAAACATCACAGTGTTTTTGTATTAAATAATAAATCATGTCTCCCCCCCCTACGGAAACGAAAGTGACTCAGTCCAAGCGATTTCGTTTGAGTCGGATCTTTACGATAATTCAGTTGAACCGATTCTCAATGAGCGCTGTATTAGTGGGACTTCAAAGGTTGCAGCGGTTGACCGTTCAAATGAACCGACTCGTGTTTCTATCTGCAGTTCAGTCGGTTCGACGCTCATTAGAAGTTTGTGAAGTGTGTGTTCGGCGATCTGACTCGAGCTGTGGTGAGTTACAGCTTATTTACTTCATATATGAGTGATTAAAACGGTGTTAACTGAGTTTGAATCATCCGCGAGAGGAAAACTGACAATAGAAAGTTTATGTGAGTGTGAGAACATGAGTGTTTGAGGCGATCAGGAACTTCAGCGAGTCATTTTGGCAGGTGTAAAAACAACAGCAGCATAATAATAATATTTCAGTTACAAACTTCTTTTTTTTCCACATGATCAGTGTTAACTTACTCGACTATACATCATACTGAATGAGCTCCACATTCATATATTGTTTATATTGTGTATATAATCGTGCCATATATGTATGCCACATATGTATATCTCTCAAAACGTCGTATTATTTGTAAACTAAACTGAATTTAAAACACAAAGGTCAAGTTTAAAGTGTTATTTGTTGCAGGGTTTACAATGTCAGTCAATTTGATTGAGAATCGAGTGGTGTTATCCTATGTGAACTTGATATTGTCGTGGTAAACAACCAAAACAAACAACAAAAGCATTGTAAAACTACTTCTGTTTGGTTTTTGTCGATCAAAATAATTGAGTTTTGTGTAAATATTAGACTTAATCGGTGTCAGAAGTTTTTTGGGGGAGAATGATGTTCTCTACTTGGGGAGCTCACTAGGTTGTGAATCAACCACCAAGTGTACAGTGAGAAATTATAGAGGTAAAGTTGTTTTTATTTTCGCACATTTGGACTTCAACCTTAATAATGTAATTTCATAAAAGAATAATTTGCCAACGACTATCAAAGTACAACATTGTACACAGTCAAATAAACAGTGTTAATGTTGTTTTCCAGTCATATTTGCATGCTAATTCTGATCGAATATTTAAAGTTACACGGTAAACAATATAGAGACTATGGAACAAAATCAATGCCTAAAGTCTTGAATTAAAAAGCTTGTTGAATATCACAAACTGAAAAAAATAATACACCGTATTAACAAGTTCTTGCATTTTAATGACTTGAATTCCTGGGTTTGTATTTTTAGGTCCTGAAATTTAACATATCTGTTTATTTAAGCTTTGAATATTTCAACGAAAAATATTTCAAACACGTTTTCATACTTAAAAATTCAATAATTCATATTCAATTTTCAGATTTCACTTACAAAATATTCAATACTCTTTAAAAATACGATGTATAATATTCAAAAGGTCATTTTCAGTTCATTTTATTTCAGTTCAAATATTCGCTTCCATAAATTCAGTGGATCAAATTCGACTGTTAAAATTCAACATTACATCCGGGAACTGCAGGAGAAGCAATAGATTGCAGATTGAAGATCGCCAGCTGCTCTAGCTTTCACCAGCAGGTGGAGATGGAATGTAAGATTTTTAACCCAGTAAACAGGCGAGAAAAAGGCTATTAAAGGCACAAAAGTAGCATTTAATATTAATATCAATGCCTTGGACATTATAAATGATAAAAAGTGTGAGTAAAATGAGTAAATGAGGTTTTAGTCATCTATATTTGCCCTTATGTAACGGAAGCCAGCTGGTGATCGCGTAAAGCTCACTCCTCGGATCCAGGGACAGACGTTGTTCTGCAATCTTATCGGAGCTCGTCTCCCATGCCGGCTCGCTCCCTGCTCGGACCGGTGCAGTTACTTGCACATAAACCGTCTTTTGATGAATATGATGTTACACATTGTCTATCTTTATTGACTCTTTCTTCCATAGACGCGAAGTATTATATTGACAGCTAAAGAATATAAACGTAAGAGAAACAGGAGAGGAAATAGGCTATAATAACAATAATACAACATAGATAAACATTGACAGGGCTAAGAACAATTACGAACAAAGATATTCAAAACCAGAGAGATTTTATGAGAATGTCACACAAAACAGTTTACTTGGAACTGTAAAACAGTGTTCAGGTATGATTTAAGGTTGGTTATGGATGGGGCGTCTAATTTAAAATAATTTAACATAACGTGCGAATGCATTAAAGGAGCGTCTTCAGTTATTATTTAAACGCAGCTATGTCAGGATTGGGATAGGTTATATAATTTCATTATTTAAATTATGATTGTTAATATTAATATTTTATGAGATGTATTTGGGCTATTGCGCTTAAATAAGTCATCCGTGATTCTAAATTAATATTTCTATTTATCCTTTGTAGCTATCACTTTGATATCGTCTTTCTCTTCTTTTTTCCTATTTTTTATAGTTCTGCCACGGTTACGTTTGCAAAATGTCTTTAGTTTGTCCAGAATATTGCTTTTCCACTAAAATAGAGACGAAGCAGAAGGAAAATGAATGAATTGATGAATGAATGAAATGATTAACGTTTTTATGCATGTGCGGTGTGGCTTGCACACGACAAAGACGAACGAGTGGCCGCGAGCTCCGGTGGCCGGTCAGAGCCAGCACCGCATATCAAACTGGTTAAGAGATGCTGGATGGCTGCCAATATATGATAGGAATTCTTCCAAAGTTTCAGATGATATCTGGGCTTGTGCATAATAATGTAAAATAAAAGTGAAAGTCATGACATTTGGCCAAGCATAAGAAGCCTACAAGAGTGTTTCGATTATTATCATGACATGTCATGCTTGGGCTTATATGAATAACACCTCGCTGTTTACCATTTCCGAAAGTGGAGCTGACGTCGGCGCGAAATTGCTTGTACAATTGTAAAAAGAGTGATGAATATTAATGGATTTCTTATATCTGTAATTTCTGATAATATAATTGATTTAACTAGTGTGAGAGTATCCAACATTCATTTAGCAAAAATGCATCCAGAATCCTAAACCAATAACTTTGTCAAGCAAAAATTATGATTTTATAGGCTACTGATTTTTTTTAAACAAGAAAAAAGAAACTATTAGCTACCCTAGCAATTGTTTATTTAAATATGATCATCTCAAAATATAAAATAAAAACATAATGATTTGACTTTGTGAAATCATAAAACACACTTGCAGAAAAGAGTTAATAGAATAAATGAGCAAATACATTCTCTCCAGTAGATGGCGATTACAGCTCAGTAATAATCCCATGATTTGCAGAAACCACTTAACCACGCATGTCAAACCACGCATTCTAAACATTAATCTTATGAAACTAGCTGAAGTGACAACTATATTAAATTTAAACCAGTTTAAACAAGTTTATATGTTTAATAACTGCAAAAAAGATCAACATTGCTAATCATAAAATACAAACGGTTGCTGAAAAGTTATAAATAATGGTTTTCTCATTTAATATTGAAAACAAATTAAAGTCAGTTATGACTTATTTAAGCGCAATAGCCCAAATACATGTCATAAAATATTAATATTAACAATCATAATTTAAATAATGAAATTATATAACCTATCCCAATCCTGACATTCTGTGACATTCTCATAAAATCTCTCTGGTTTTGAATATCTTTGTTCGTAATTGTTCTTAGCCCTGTCAATTTTTATCTATTTTGTATTATTATAGCCTATTTCTTCTCCTGTTTCTCTTACGTTTATATTCTTTAGCTGTCAATATAATACTTCGCGTCTATGGAAGAAAGAGTCAATAAAGATAGACAATGTGTAACATCATATTCATCAAAAGACGGTTTATGTGCAAGTAACTGCACCGGTCCGAGCAGGGAGCGAGCCGGCATGGGAGACGAGCTCCGATAAGATTGCAGAACAACGTCTGTCCCTGGATCCGAGGAGTGAGCTTTACGCGATCACCAGCTGGCTTCCGTTACATAAGGGCAAATATAGATGACTAAAACCTCATTTACTCATTTTACTCACACTTTTTATCATTTATAATGTCCAAGGCATTGATATTAATATTAAATGCTACTTTTGTGCCTTTAATAGCCTTTTTCTCGCCTGTTTACTGGGTTAAAAATCTTACATTCCATCTCCACCTGCTGGTGAAAGCTAGAGCAGCTGGCGATCTTCAATCTGCAATCTATTGCTTCTCCTGCAGTTCCCGGATGTAATGTTGAATTTTATCAGTCGAATTTGATCCACTGAATTTATGGAAGCGAATATTTGAACTGAAATAAAATGAACTGAAAATTACCTTTTGAATATTATACATCGTATTTTTAAAGGGTATTGAATATTTTGTAAGTGAAATCTGAAAATTGAATATGAATTATTGAATTTTTAAGTATGAAAACGTGTTTGAAATATTTTTCGTTGAAATATTCAAAGCTTAAATATACAGATATGTTAAATTTCAGGACCTAAAAATACAAACACAGGAATTCAAGTCATTAAAATGCAAGAACTTGTTAATACGGTGTATTATTTTTTTCAGTTTGTGATATTCAACAAGCTTTTTAATTCAAGACTTTAGGCACTGATTTTGTTCCATAGAGACTGTGCGAATATAAAACTAACTTTACCTCTATTGAGAAATTACATTTATTTATATGGGTTTAAAACCACCTGATGTTTGCAAATGTCTTTATTTAAGAATATTGATACTACTTCAAATAAAGTCATAGTTGTACTACCATAGTATGTTTTACTTGGAGTTTGTTAGCTTCTTTAACTTAAACACCTAAAATCTAGAATTTAAATATGATATATTTACTGTGTAACATCCAAAGTCTTTTTGTTATTTGTTGATGCACAGACAAGCTGTCTAGGTAGGGAGCTCAGCAATATTTAAACAGCCCAAAAGTGAAAATTCAGGATTATTTGCCACACATTTCATAGGCTTGTGTTAAATTTGAACTAGAATCTGATTTTTATATTTTAATCATTTTGTCTTTGCTGGTCTTTCATTATTTTAATTTCAACCATATCTTATATCCTGTCTGAAAATGTATTTAGATGCAGATGATGTACTTTAATATCGAAGTATTTGGCGATGTTATAGTGGATTGCTGATGCACAAACAACGAGGAGGAGGCAGGAAGCATTTAAAACAGATGAAAGTCTCGTTTTTTCTCTGCAGAAATGAATGCGTGCATTTATGGGAATGAGATCAGAATACAATTAAAGTGCGATCTGAAAGGATGCTTGTGTTTTAGTTTGAATGAATTCTGGCAGATATTGTGTGTCATTCGTCATGCGCTGCAAACCGAACAAAACCCATTGTGTCTGATTCAGTCTTTGCGTTCAGGTGAATGAATGTGAAGCTTCTGCTGCTGCTCTTTACCCCTTTACCTTATTTTTTTGTCTGGTTTCTTGTCCAAATATATCAATAAATATTTTCTAGACAAGCAAAACATGTAGTCTTGTTTTAAAGAACAATATGTCAAAATTAAGTGAGTTTTTAATTAAAACAAAGTAAATAATTAGCCAATTAGGATAAGTGAAATAATCAAATGCCAAAAGGAAAAACTAGATTATTATTTTTCCCCCGATTGGCAGATTATTTTGCTTGTTTTAATTAAAAACTCACTTAATTTTGACTCATTATTTCTGAAAACACCACAGTATGATTTGCTTGTCTTGAAAAATGTCTTGATTGAAGAATTCTGAGACATTTGGACTCGAAACAAAAAAAACAGCTCAGCATTTTCTGCAGTGTGCTCATTATTTCCTTCATTTCCAGAGCGGTTTCTGTGTAATGTGACCCTCTACTCTACTTTTTCCTGCAGTTCCAGATGTGCTCGAGTAATCTGATCTGTTTCTGGCTCTTCTGTTTGCTGTTCTCACACAATGGCCGTGTCTTATATAAATCCCCCTCCCCTGGACTTGTTTCAAACCACATATTCATCCCCTAGAGAGCCGTATGAGCACTCCCACACTCGTAATGCAGTCCACTCTCAGTCTCTCAGTGCAGTTTAACATCTGTTGTGCATTAATGCATTCGGCAGATGCTTTCATTTACATTGCATTCAGGCTGTACACTACATTTGTCCACTGCCTTGTTAGAAGCAAAAGTAGTTCATGAAGTGTCTTTTATTCAGTACTTTACTCTGAGGTCTACTTATTATATATAAGGACACCTATTATGCAGAAATCACTTTTATGTGGGGTTTAAGACCTAGGAGACAAATGAGCAGAGTGGAGGTGGATCAGATAAAGTGGTCAGTTTGGTAGATCAGAAGTGACGCATTCAGAAAAATAAGTAAGGATTTGAATTCAGAGATATTATTAGCAGAGCGGAGTGAGCGTGGTAGAGTTCCAGAGTTTGGGTGCAAGAACACTAAATGATCTGTCCCCCATTGAAGAGAGGCGATACCGAGGGACAGCCAGAAGGCCAGAGCCAGCAGAACATAATGAACGAGTTGGGGTGTAGGGGACAGGCATGTTGCAGAGATAGAGGGGTGCTAGGCTATTTAGGGATCTAAATACAAGGAGGAGAATGAAATGAATGCTTTTCTTGGGTTTTTTATCCGATGAATCAAAAAAAATTATCGACAGATTAATCAATTGTTAAAATAATCATTAGTTGCAGCCCTAGTGTGTGTGTGTGTGTGTGTGTGTGTGTGTGTGTGTGTGTGTGTGTGTGTGTGTGTGTGTGTGTGTGTGTGTGTGTGTGTGTGTCTTAAGATCTGTTAAGATCTTCTATGGAACGATTTTGAAATGTCTTTTGACCACAGACTGATGTAAACACTGATGTCAGTGCCAGGAAAACACACACACTCTGCTTCTTGTTTTCTTCATCAGCTTAGTGTTTCCATAAGTTTTCCCCCTGTAACTCATCTCACACACACACACAAACTCTGTCTGTTGATTTTTGTATTTGGGAGTGTGTGCACTTATATGTGTGTGTCTGTGTGTATGTTAGTGTGTGTGCATTCTTGTGTGTGTGTGTGTTTGTATTTTTTTTATGTTACTGTGTACGTGCGCATGCTTATGTGTGCATGTGTGTGTGTATGTGTGTGTGTCTGTGCTTGCGCGCATATGTGTATGTGTGTTTTGTGTTTGTGTGTGGACATGCTTTTATGTACGTGTTTTTGTGTGTGTGCATGTGCGCACTTGTGTGTTTATATTAGTGTGTGTGACTGTATTTTGTGTTTAAGTGTGTGTGTGTGCGTACTTATTTGTGTATCTGTCTGTGTATGTTAGTGTGTGTGTGTGCATTCTTGTGTGTCTCTGTGTGTATGTCCTTATGTGTGTGTTGGTGTATTTTTTGTGTGTGTGTGTGTGTGTAGCTTTAGAGGAGCAGCAGCTCGTGTTCCTCTAGTTTCCTCTACTGATTGTGTCATTGTAAGTGTTGTGCTGTTGGTTAATGAAGGTTTGAAGATAAAACATCACATTTGTTGTGTTCAGGTGAAACTTGACTACATGTATACACATATAAAGCAAATTAAATACACCATATCTTCAAATAACTTTACTAAAACTACAGTGCCAAATCATGGGATAAAATGTCTGACAAGATGTTTGGGTTTTGGACAATAAAAGTAAACTAAACTCAACCGCGGAGACATGTTAGTGGGCATTATGCGGAAAATCAAGTGTTTTTACATTAAATTAAGTGAATAAATTCAATGCAGATAGAAAAGAAGTCGTTTTATCACACTCGTCCTGTGTTTTATCTTTAACACTTTTATTTTAGCTGATGTTTTTGTATTTTTTTTGTATTTTTGTTTGTTTGTTTGTTTGTTTGCATGATTTTTCAGAGTTTGTAAGTCTGTAAACACACTGAGTTGTTCACCGTGGTATCAGCGCAGTAACTTTATTGAGCTGATAAAGAGTGCCACACCTTCAGATCTCCATACAGCCGAGTGTGTGTCGAATCTCAGACAGGTTTGAACATGATAAGACTCTAATCTCTGGCATTCTTCTGTGTGTGTGTGTGTGTGTGTGTTGAGCAGCAGGATGAGCATCAGGTGTGTGTGTCCGTGAGCTGCAGGAGTGATGGCCGGCAGGGTCAGCTTCGGCTCTGATCTGCACACCGATGTGGAGTGAGTCTCTTTACACTGTTTTACTGCGCTCTGTGTGTGTGTCTGTCCATTTATTCTGTGTTTTACTTGTGTGTTTGTGGGGGTGATCTGCTCACGGTGAGTCTTTTACTGCGTCATCAGCAGCACTTACTGTGTGTGTGTCGGTCTATTTTTTTCTCTGTATGTATTTGTGTGTTTATTTGCGCGTGTGTGTGTGTAGGAGTTTTATTTTTGTCTGCTTTTATGTGTGTGTGTGTGTGTGTGTGTCAGTCAGTCTGTTTGTATCCGTGTTTTAAATGTGTGTTTGTCCATGTGTGTATATATTTGTGTGTGTGTGTTTTACGTGTCTGTTTATTCATGTCTGTATGTGTGTGTTTGTGTCTTTGTGAGTGTGTTTGTGTCTGTGTTTTATGTGTGTGTGATTGTGTGTAAATGTTTACCTGTGTGTTTCTGTCTGTGCATGTGTGTGTTCACATGTTCGTATCCATGTTTGAACTGTGTGTGTGCGTGTGTGTGTGTGTGTGTGTGTTTGTGTGTGTGTTCGTATGTTTGTATGTCTGTTTTACATGTCTCTGTGTGTTTTATGTGTGTGTGTGTGTGTGTGTGTTTTGTGTGCATTTGTTATTGTGTCTATTAGTGTGTCTGTTTGTGTGGTTGTGCACAAGTCTTTGTGTGTGTGTGTGTGTGTGTGTGTGTGTGTTTGTGTGTGTTTGTGTGTTTTGTGTGGATTTGTTATTGTGTCTATAAGTGTGTCTGTTTGTGTGGTTGTGGTCAAGTCTTTGTGTGTGTGTGTGTGTGTGTGTGTGTGTGTTTATGTATAGTGTGATTATTTAATGAACTAAATACTATTACTATTAATACTACTGCGTGCGTGTGTGTGTGTGTGTGTGTGTGTGTGTGTGTGTGTGTGTGTGTGTGTGTGTGTGTGTGTGTGTGTGTGTGTGTGTGTGTGTGCGCGTGCGTGTAGGAGTCCGGCTGATGAAGATGGGGTTCATGACTCGTTCTGTCAGCTGATCGAGGAACAGTGTTACGGTCGTCATGATGATGGGATGGAAATGACCCCGCTTGACCCTGACGTGGAGGACGAAAGCAGAGGTCAGATCCATAACCGCCCACTTACACAACAACAGCCAATCAGAATACAGCTCACTGGTGTTCTTTGTATAAGGTTAATGTGTGTGTGTGTTTGTTTGTTTGTGTATATATGTGTGTGTGTGTGTGTTTCTCAGATGATGTGGTGTATCTGGACGGTCCGGCTCGTAATTGGTCAGAGAGTCTCAGTGATGCGCCGCAGCAGACGGATAATCTGATTGGAGAGCGCTGGTCATCTGACACACTCAAAGTGCTGTCCTCCATGCCCAGCCGCACCATCGGTCAGTGTGTATGTGTGTGTTTGCATAACATCAGAGATGTATTTAAATGACAATATTTTGTATATATAACGTATTTCCTCGCCCCCTGTATTGATTAATATGCACATATTAACGTGTCTACTTCAGTGAAGCATATAATAATATCCACAGAACAGGATTTGCAAAGAAACTGTGATGAAAGCTCTGTTCAGCTCTCTGTGATCAGCTGCTGCTTAACAATCAGTTTCACAAGGTTAATATGTGTTTAAATCAGAGCATGTTTGTAATGAAGATGGTCAAATCGCTGTAATTCAGAAGCGCTGGAATCAGCACAGCTGTATGGTGTCAGTACTAGAGATGCACCGATCCCGATACCAAAACTCTGAGTATCGACCGATACAGACCTAATCCTGATACTGTGCCTTTATACAGTGTCTATATTTCTTGTGATAAACTTTAAATAATAAATCTTCTTCAGTCATATTATCAGACCTATCGGCCTGCTGTTCACGAGAGACAGCACAATCTAGCTAAACATGATGCTTGCTGTAAACTATAGGCTCCATTATTTGAGCATTGGTTATGACGGTGATCTGCTGTGTCCAGCTTATTTTTCCTTTTAAATATTAAGATTTTTCTTTGAAATCTGTACTAGGCTACCACTTTTGACATATATTGATCATGCATGCCGCTATATTTAGCTTATTTTGGCACATTTAAAATGTGTGGTTGTGAAATAATTATTTCTTTTTGGTGTGATCAGAGATAGATTTGGTAAATCCTTAATTTTGAGCCCTAAAAAAAGTCTTGTGAAATAAAACTGATTGCAATCCAACACAACCCATTGGCTCATGCACACTGAGCAAGCTCACACACAAAGTAAAATGAATGAGGAGGCATGTGGACATAACACAACAACTAAATCAAGTCATTCAGCATGCCAAAATCACATTTATTCATGTTAAATATATTCTCCAAACAAGGAAACTGTGGCTAGTGAAAATGGCGAGTGGCTAGTAACTTTGGAAATCTAGTAGCCACAGTGGCTGGTGATCAAAAGAGTTAATATCAAGTCCTGTGTGTAATCGTTCATGTCAAAGGGTTAAGGGGGTGTGTGTGTACGTGCGTGAATAAGGTGTGTGTGTGTGTGTGTGCGTGTGTGTGCTTGTGCGTGTGCGCGTGTGAATGAGAGAGAGAGAGCTTTGTCTGTTTGTGTGTGCTTGGTGCTTATGTGTGTGTGTTTATACACAAAGCTTGTTATAGGCTGTCTGGACTCTGTAAAGCTGGGTGGTTTTCGGCTTTGTTCTCCCCCCGCTCTTTAGTGGGCGCAGCGGGTAAAAAACAGGACGGGTCGGGCAGCGGGACAACAAATGCTGAATATAAGCGGGAGCGGTCGGGTTCAGGCGAAAACCTGGCGGGAGAGGGCGGGTGCAGGATTCAAAATTTAGTCCCGCGCAGATCTCTACTGTGGTGTTTAAGACTCATAATCTCTGCTTCCTCTATCACTGACTGCTGTTTATCTGACCTGATGACCTAGAGACACACACACACACATATAAGAAAGGTGGGCGGAAACACAACCAGCCAATTTGCATTTAAAGGCACAGGCTACACAATCAGCCACACTGTCCTCTGACACCAGTATCCCCATGTTCAGCAGGGTGTACTAAATGATCTGACGGGTATTTAGAGCTGAAACTGTACACAAACACTTTCTGGAGACACCAAAGACGGATCTTACATCTTGTGAAAGGGGTTAAAGAGGAGCATTTTAAGCTGAATACTAGTGTCTAGAAGAATATCTAGTCTAATATATGCACTGTCATCATGACAAAGAGAAAATAAATCAGTTATTAGAAATGAGTTATTAAAATAGTCATGTTTAAACATCCTTATTAACCTATAGTGAAGCCTCTAAATGTCACATTAAGCTGAACACTAGTGTCTTGAAGAATATCTAGTCTAATATTATTTACTGTCATCATGGAGAAGAGGAAATAAATGTGTTATTGAACATCTTCTGTTTCTGAATGTGTTGAACAGGGCGCAGTCGAGGCGCGATCATCTCTCAGTATTATAACCGCACCATGCAGCTGCGCAGACGCAGGCAGAGCCGGCCATCCATCCAGCACTTCCCTCACTCCGCACGGCCCAGCATACGAGGGTACGGCGTGGAGACAGACGGTGCCGGCTTCCAGGAGGAAGGTGAGACACTGAGGCTCCAGGAGAGTCATTAGCTGTGTTTCCATCCACCTATTTTATGTGCGTTTTGCAAATGCGCATAAAAAAAACAGTTGATGGAAACGCCATGATGCGCATAAATTTTGAAAATGCGCATAAAAAACTTATGCGCCTAACTGGGTAGGATAAACTTATTATTGGATAAGAAAAGATGCTCATAAACTGCGATGGAAACACTTTTACCGCACAAACTCCAGCATGCACATTAAAAAGGTGATGTGATTTTGTTAAAAGAGATCATGTGATGCTTAAATTGTGTGTGAATGGACAAAACATCTGACTGAGCACATTATAAAACATCTGAAATGTTGTTTTGGTCATTATAAAACGCTTCACCATTTCAGTATTAATGTTATTATATTATTAATGACCTCCAGAATCAAGAGCGCCTGTGCTCCGCGTCTGACACCTTCAAACGCCACTGCGCGCTCACTGCAGGTCAGGATTGTCTTCTGAGGCGCATTCATCTAGAACAGATTGATGCAGCTTCTCCTACTGCAGCAAAAGCAGTTTTACTGTTCATATTTGGCGCCAGTTCATCAGGAAGTGGCGATTTTGTTCGCTTTGACTCGTTGGATGGAAACGCTGCTTCGTTCGCACAACTTTTATGCGATAATCCAGTTTGGCGCATAAAGTTTATTCGCATTTTTGGATGGAAACACAGCTAATAACTGCCTGAACACTGTGCAGATTCACTCTATTGAATAACTTGCAGCAGATATCTGGCAATCATTCGCCCTCTTTTTATTCTTCTCCAAATATTTCCTAAATGATGTTTCTCAGATTCAGGAAATGTTCACAGTGTTTCCTCTAATATTTGTTCTTCTGGAGAAAGTCTTATTTGTTTTATTTGGGCTAGAATAAAAGCAGTTTTTAATTGTTTTAAAACCATGTTAAGCTCAATATTATTCACCCC